>NW_017731390.1:4544589-4547351 GCF_001890085.2 Hipposideros armiger | reverse complement strand
AAAAATGACAGCAACTTGTCTGTTCCCCTTCCCCCAATTCCCCAGCACTGTTCCCATCCCCCCAATTCCCCAATAAAAAAATAAATAAATAAATGATGGGAGGGACGAAGAGGGTAAATGTAACCAAAAATATGATGACCGAAGGAGCCTAGGCTTCGGATGGAGAGCACACAATAGAGCATACAGATGTCTTGTTATAAAGTTGGACACCTGAAATTTATATAATGTTATTAACCAATGTTACCCCAATAAATTTAATAATAAATAGAGGAAAAAAATGAAACTGGTACAGGGGGCTGAAGGTGAGTCAGGGAAGGCTTTAACTAGGTGACATTTTAACAGGCTTAAAGGAGTGCGAAGAGAGCCCTACAGATAACTAGGAAGTAGCAAGTGCAAAGGCCCTGGGGCTTGAGTTTGAAGGAGTATAAATAGTCCTGTGTGGCTAAAACAGAGTGAGTAATGGGACATGAGGCCAAAGAGGAAATGGGACACCAGATCTTATCAGACCTTGAGGGCCATTGTAAAGACTTTGGCTTTTACTCTGAGTGAAATTGAAAATCTTCAGAGGGTTTTGAACTGAGAGATGACATGACTGGGCTTCTCATTTGAAAAGAATCACTCTACTTGCTATTGAGAATAGATGATATTTGGGGCAAGACTGGAAATTGGAGAGTCTGGTTAGGAGGCCATTGCAATAATTCAAGCAAGAGAAAATTGTGTCTTGGTAGTGATAGGGGTGGTGAGAGGTGTTCTAATTCTCTATATTTTAAGGTAGCACCAAAAGGATTTCCTAACAGATTGATGTGGGATGTGATGAAGAATGTAGTTACCATTAACTGAAATGGCAAAGATTGAGGGTAGAGCAGCTTGAGAAGTGGCTAGGGCAGAGTTGATTAAAATTATAAGGGGGCCGGCCGAGTGGCTCAGTTGGTTAAGAGCTCGCTCAAGAGTTTGAGCTCTGAGCAACAGCGGTTCGATGCCAGCCCGAGCTGAGCAGCCGCTAAGCTACCAATAGGTAGCAGGATGGCTCAGCTAAAAAAAAAAAAAAAAAATTATAAGGATTTTATTTGCGCAAGGCCCAAAAATCATATACCTGTCTACTCATATGATATATTGTGATGCTTTTGTTTGGCTTTGGGAATTTCATATTTTATTCATTGTTTTAATTAAATGCCTAGTGGCAATTGGTTGAAACACTAGATGTCTTTCCATATGTCAATTGTGGTTTTATTTCCTTTTCGTTCTTCAGTCAAACGGCCTGAAACATTTCTGTGTTGCATCTCTGCAGCTGTCCTTTGTCCCATCCTAGTGACCATCAGCCCGGTTCTGCAGTTTGGCTTGTCTGACATTTTTATTTGGTCTCTTGCACCAGTTGTTTATTTAGAGTAGGTACAAGTCCTCATGAGATGTGGCATTTTACAACAGCAGTTGAATAGTTTGAACATTCTAAAGCAGAAAGATTACAAAAATGTAACAGAAATAATGTGAAACTTGGGGAAAATGGAGTGGAAAACATGAATAGTTTAATTGCACCCGTTTGAGTGAGAGGAAACTTTTGTTGTAGATAAAGCCTATTTTATGGTGTTAGGAGCTGGCCAACTGAATTCTGTTGGTTTGCACTGCTTCTGCTTTTTATCCTGATGGCATCTTTGGTTTTATCAAGGAGTTGGATTTCCTCCTTATTTCTAAAGAGAAATGTTTACCTCTTTCAAAAAAGAAAAGAAAAAAAACCACCCAGAACTTGGGTTTTGACATCTTAGGCGACATACTTCAGGTTAGTCAGGCAATACCTGGGCCCCTTTACTTGTAGTTCCATATTTCACAGACAATAGACAAAGCTCTTACTGTGAGAAATGCCCAATTTAGTAATATCTATTCTATTCTAAGTAGAATCATTAATATTTAAAGCTAGAAGGATTACAGAGAGCATCTAATCTTACCTCATTTTAGAGGTGAGGAAATTGGGACATCAAAAATTCAGTGACTTACTTTAAAATCACTAGAACATTCATTGTTTTCATGATTAGCTATATTTTTCCTTTCCTTTCAAAAATGTATGGAGAGATAATTCACATACCATAAAATTCACCTGTTTAAAGTGAACAATTTAGAAGTTTTTAATATATTCACAAAGTGATACAACCATCACTACTATCTAATTCCATATCATTTTTGTCACCCCCAAAAGAAACCCTGTCCCCCCCATTAGCAGTCACTCCCCATAATCCCTCTCTCCAGCCCCTGTCAACCACTGATCTACTTTTTGCCTCTATGAATTTGCCTATTCAGAATAGTTCATTTAAATAGAATCATACAATATGTGGCCTTTAATGTCTGGCTTCCTTCACTTAGCATAAAGTTTTCAGGATTCATCATGTTGTAGCATGTGTCAGCACTTCATTCCTTTTTATGGCCAAATAATATTCCATTCTCTAGATTTTTCATGTTTTATCCATGCATCAGTTAATGGACATTTGGGTTTTTTCTACTTTTTCCACTTTGGGGAAATATGGCTTGATTAGCTATATATATATATTTTTTTTTGAAGGAAGCTTGCCTGTGATAAAGTTAACTTACTTTTTTTTTAAAGATTTTTTTTTTAATTGGGAAATTGGGGGGATGGGAACAGAGCTGGGGAATTGGGGGAAGGGGAACAGACAAGTTGCTGTCGGTTTGTTCTTCAGTCTAGTTGTGGAGGACGTTGCTTCACTGGCCCAAGTTGGCACCATCATTGCGCTCTTCCCAGGTGAGGCAGATCAGTC
>NW_017731390.1:4507474-4544269 GCF_001890085.2 Hipposideros armiger | reverse complement strand
TGTGTGTGTGTGTGTGTGTGTGTGTTTTGATTCTCCTGGAAGTTGGGGGGAAAAGTAAGTGCACTACCCTCTATGAACAACAAGCTCAAAATTATTAATTTTTAAGTAAGATTACCACCTTACTTCCCATTCACCATAACCTTTTTTAGACATTTCAAATTAGGAAGGTATCAAAAGAAATATTTGAGCTATCTTCAGTGGTATAAGGTGATTCAGGAAATGCTGAAATACAGAGGATGAGTTCATTTGCATTTCACAGGGTGGTTTGATGGATGCGTGCAACATATTTTAAGTCTCAGCAAAAAAATAAAGGGTTAACTAAGTCAGCAAGTTTTGATTTTTTTTAAACAAATATGTTGTAATATGGTGGTTTCAGGTTACAAAATATATAAAGCCACAGCTTAATGAAATATAATAAATACTGCATGTCAGTCAATGTATTATTCTCTTTTATATTTCAAATATTTCCCACGATTTTCCCCAAAATCCAAAATGTAAAGATGGTGTAATCCAACACAAGCCAATACTTTAATTATTACCAATATGGTTTCCATTTCTCTTTCCTTCCTAAAATTGGGAGTCCCAGTCTGGACATAGTGTCCCATTCTGAACCTGATGATTAAAGTAGTCATCTTTATCCCTATGTAAATCTTATCCCTTCATACCTAGCTTTTAAAGTGATGGTGCTCCATTGCTACTGTGGATTCAGCACTTATTCTTCAAGTGCTTATTATAAATTGAAGTGCAGCCTAGTGTGAGAGCCAAGCTTTGAGACCAACCTGTCCCCAACAGGAAGCAAGCCTTTATGGAAGCAGGACAGATAAAAAGGCCTTGGAGTGGAAGACTAGTCTGCAAAAGTATGCCGTGTTGGGCAACAGAACGTCTGGCCTTATTGATCATTTTTCTTTTATACTGATAGCATTTGTTGTCTTCTCTGTGTGTCAGGCTCTGTGTCAGAGCTGTTTGTAAAGATGAGTGAAGGTTAAAGCTCTACCCTTGAAGAATTCACTCCAACAAGGGAATGGGTACTTGATCTATTGATATAACACCAGGTCTAATAGAAAATGTGTGATATTGCCACTTCAGTCCACATTTCTTCTCCAGACATCACGAATGACATCATCAAGATAATCCAATTCTGCTGTCTTAATGGAGTATATATGAAAAAAAGAATGACTACAGAATACCCCAGATTTCATTTTCACATTAGCTTGATCCTTATTCCAGAAAGGGACTAACAGCTGGTATAGAGATTCATTTAGCCTCATTTCACACAAATTATGAATACTTAGAGTGGGACATATTTTTGTATGACAATGAGTTCTAGCAATAACAAGATTTTTAAAGTAATTGAATAATTATATTTATTTATGAATCTAGGAGTCAAAACCTTTTATCTTTATTCTCATTGTTTCAGTTGAGCTAATACAAGCATAAGAGTTTCAGAATAAACTTGTATTTTACCAAGTAGCAGACCAAAGAAAAAGTTAAAAAACGTTTTAATCGTCTATTTTCCCAACTGATTATTCTTTTTAAAAATTGATACTATCTCACAGGTAATATTCTTTCTGCTTGCACAAAAAGGCAACAATTTTATGTAACTTTTTTGTTAGAACCTGTCTCAGTCTTTGATAGCAATCTCTTGCTAGACAATTCTGATTGCACATTAACACCCCTTTGTTCCACTCTCCATGAGCTACTGACACCATAGAAGAGACAGGAAGCATGCCTCTTACTTGAGCTCCATTTAACACTTCAAGATCTAATGAAGGATTTTGAACAAAAACAAAAACACAACAAATTACATAAAATCTGAAATCACTTTGAGATAGAAATTGCAGCCTGTAAACAGTTAACTAAAAACCAAACTATTTAAAACGTTTGCATAGATTAAAGGTAGTAATCTGTTCTGTGATTATGACTTCATATCAGTTTTGTTATTTTTTTTTTCAACATGTCTTAAAAATCATTTGCTAATGAAAATTGGTATATGTACTATCTAGTAGGCAAGTGCCACGAAGGGAAATTGGTCCAGAATTACAGCCCCACTCCTTCTACACTCACTCATGAACCAAGCGTACAAATTGTTCCTTGCCACCATCCCATATTCCCCACACCCACCCCTTGCGACATTAAACTGCCAAATACCACCTAGGAACGGATTTCCTATTTCGTCATTTACACCCATTATCTTGTTCCCTTACTATCTTGCCAAACTGGTTTCCCTCCACTTACATTTTTAAGACATGATGCAGCAAGATAACAAGTCTAGACTATTTGTATAAATAGACAGTTGGATCTTAAAGCTGAAGCCCAGAACCAAAAGCCAATAGTCCTTTTTTTTTTTTTTTCCTTTTCGGTGTACTGCCTAAACTCTTTGTCATCCCAAAAAGATTGTCTAACTCCACAGCATTTCTTTGTGTTTTAAAAGGCAGTCATTTAGCGGTATTGTGCAGCAGCTGTCCAGCTATTGCAAGGCAAAAATCTAGCAGTTTGGGAAAGAAAATGAGAGTGTGCCATATTCAATTGAAAGTTTGGCCTTTGCCTAACTTGCCAATTAGAAAACTCAGTTAACTCGGTGAAGATGAACTTAATCTCTAAAGTGTGTTCACATGTACAATGACGATGGGCTCTTGGAGTTGGTATTTTGAGGAAATGATCCAGGAGGAGGGTATGAGCAGATGAAACCTTCCCGCTTAGTTTCAGGGGATTTCTTCCAATCTAATCAGAGTTGTGGAAATGGGAAAGTCCACCTGTGCCTCAAATTCTCTGTCTATCCATAACCTCTAGAATGTCATCTTTTTAAAATGTGAGTCATTTGGTCACTGATTTACAGGGTAAGATGTATCTAGAAGTAACTGTGAAGACAAGCTTGGTGAGTAACCAGGGATAAAAGGTGATGTTATCTCAGAGGCTTGCCATTTAGTGATATGCCCTAATTACGTTATTTAGGTCAATGTAGCCCCGCTTTAGCATCCTCCCAAATATAGAGGATATTGAGTATGTGTTCCCAGAAAGCTGCTTGTGGTAATTGATAGAGACTTTGGTAAAATGTACACAGTGACTGCTGAGAGACAAGGGAGAAATCTAGACTGGCAGCACAATGCCTGGGAAAGTCCTAAGACGAAACAGACATGGGTCTGGGCGATGATTAGAGGAATGACTAAAGGAACTAATAAGAATAGCGGTAAAACGGGGATAAAGTTTAAAATTCCCAAAGTAGTGTTCTTCATTCTCATGTCACTATACATTTTTTTGGTAATAAATACAAAGTGGTAGGGGGAGACTTACCCGGATTTAATGCTCTCACAGTTGCTCAAACCAGAATAAATTGTTCCCAGTCTACACACAAACTTCGCTGCCTCTCTGATGCTTCTAAGAAGAAGCCTCCTTATAACAGCCTCAGGAACTTATTTTCAATCCCAGGCCTTTGTCTTTCGTCTCTCTGCTTTTGGGGCTCTGAGTAGTGAGTGCCACATCTGGCGGTGGTTTGTGTGAAAGGAAATAATATATATAATAGTTTCCTGTTTGGTCATTTAAACCTATCCCTGTGCTGGACAGAATTTGACCCACTTCACTCAATAGCAGTGTCCTGTCACTAACGTGCCACTTCTTTACAACAGCCGGTCAGCCAAAGTTGTATTACTTCACCGCTAGCCCAAAAGCTGCCCAGGCCTCATTCTGACCTTCCTTGTTTTCATTACACAAATAGTGTTGTTAGTAGCTTAAATTGGAGGCTAGAATTTATTTCTTGAGAGTGTAGAATTATTTTTGATAAGAAACTCACAAAATCTAGTAAATATCCTCTTCTCTTATTCAGCTTTGGGGCCAGATATCATTTTATTCCTGAATTTTAAAAAGTCCTGAGCTTCATGATTTATTATGTAATGACTGGCCTAGAGTTTTAAAAAACAAAACCAAAAATATGCCCACAATAAAATTGAAAACTACTTAGCACTTTGATTTCTCTTTTTCTGGTTTGTCTTTGGTTCTCTTGCCCTGACCATACCTGACAGTCTGGCCCTGGAGGTCTCTGTCATTCATTTCCTGCAAAGATGGCCAGTGTTTTTCTCTCTGGGCCTGTCCATTTGTGGCACTGACTGTCTGAGAGACCATGGAATTGGTGACATTATTTCCGTACATTAGGCAACCTTTCACACAGCCAACTCTTCCACTACAGAATAAGCACTGACAATTCCTAAATCTGTGTATATAGTTGGGGGGGGAAATTCCATTCTGCAATCATCACTTGCTTTTTACTCTCATCTCTTAAATGTATTTCAATTCTTTTTCCTTAGAGACATTAGAAACCTACGGATCCTTCATTTTAGTGTTTAGTTTAGGCCTCCTGAAATGCTTACAAGAAAACAGAGAGAAATGTTTGTAGTATCACAGTATGTTTGCTTAGGGCAGGAGTGAGTAAACTGTGACCCTCAGGCCAAATGTTGCCAGCAGCCTGTTTGTGTAGAGGGGTTTTACATTCTTAAAGGGTGGTGAGTTGGGGTGGGGTGGGGTGGAATGGGGCAGGGGGGACAGAGACTATGGAGCAGAGATGGTATGTGTCCCACAAAGTTTAAAATATCTACTATCTGGTCCTTTACAGAAAAATGTTGCTGATCTCTAGCTTGGACTAACATCATGTGTTCAAGTTTAAAGCCTTATATTTAGAGCAGCCTGTATGTCATTGAACTTTAAACATGAACTCTTACTGGGTACTTACTGCCTGCTGTATGAGGGTAAAAAAAATATATATATATATATATATATATATATATATATATATATATATATATATATATATATTCCAATTAACTATTTAAACTATTTAGTTGATTCTTCCATTGGTTCTCAATTCTGGCTACATTTTAAAATCATCTGGAGAGATTTAAAAATATTATTGCCTAGGCCCCTATACCAGAGATCCTGATTTAATTGATCTGAAATGGGGGCCTGGGCATAGGTGTGTTTTCCATGTTCTTTAGGTGATTCTAATGTTCAGGCAGGTCTGAGAACCACAAGCCTATACCACTGGAAGGTCTATGCGTGGATCAACAATTAGACCATATTCTTAGGCAGTTCTTATTCACATTTTTCATTAGAAATGTAATAAAGATTCATTATACAAATTGCTCTTTAATTTCAAGACAGAAGTGTTGCTCAGGGAAATTTTAACTGAGACAGTTTTTAAATGTGAAGCGCATATGAAACAGATAATGCAGAGCCCAGAGAAATAGAATTTTAAAAGATAGGAACTGAAAGGAGCATGCTAGGGGGAAAAAAGAAAGAAAGAAAAAGAAAAGAAAAAAACACTCAGAATTTCAATACACAAATCACTGAGTAGATTTCTTGCTATCTGGGTAAGTGTATTTTCAAAAGTGCTATTAACATAAACAGAGCAGTAAATCTGGGGCACCATACTTTTTTTTTCAAAGTTGTTAAGAAGAATTATATCAGTCTGCAGGTGTCACACGCAGTTACTCAGAATCAGAAAGAAGGCTGATCGGGGGTTAGAAGATCTCCATCTATCTATGTTTTTGCAACCAACCACGTCCAGGCTGTTTATTTAATACTTCCTCTTGCTAATGAAGGTACTGGTTGGGGATGGGTTGGGCTTTCCCATCTCAGCATAAGGACTGCAAGATTTGAATGTGCCCTGGTGCCCTGGCTTCACTGACCACAGCAGGTTCCCCAGGCAAGAATCTGAGCAGTAACAACAGGTAACAACAGAGTGTGCATCAAACCTCTGACCCTTTTCCTTCCACTTTATTTTCTTTTCTCCCCCATTTACCAACGTGTTCTTTTCCCTCTTCTTTTTACATTTTCCAAACCAGCAAGTGCGGAGGCAAGACACATCAAAGCAGAGATGGGAAGTGAAAGAGCTCTCGTTCTGGACAGATTAGCAAGCAATGTGGCAAAACGAAAAAGCTCAATGCCTCAGAAATTCATTGGTAAGAATACAACGCTTTTCCTGCTGTTGTTAGCAGATAGTTTGAATAAGATAACATAGGATGCTTACTACACAGGCCCTTCCTAGCTTAATCTCTGTTAAAAGAAGGTAATTGGTTTTCCATTGTACACATTTATTCTTCATGATTCATTGTGATAGCTAGAGCAAATAGAATAATATTTTAACTAAAGAATCTTAACAACTGAAGATGGGAATATTTGGTATCCAATTTCCTAAATGGAGTTGATGTCAAAAATGCTGTTCCTTCCTCTTTATTCTGAATGACATATGTTGCATGAGAGACTTTATGCAATTTACACCAGTAAGATGTTCGAGATAACATTTTTGTAATCTTTTGTAATTATATTTTACAAGTTGGTTCCGTTATCATGCTCAAACTTTTTGTATGCTCTAAAATGAATTGCCATATTTTCTTGAATTTGATTGAGAGTTGGCTTTAAGGGAAAGTGGTTGGGAAAACATAGATTGAAATAACAAGGTTTGATTTAACCATTTATCTTACTGGAGTTAATTTTTATGCCATTGGTTTTCGCATTGTCAAAAAATACAGCAGAAGGAGATGGCTAAGAAGTAATCATGATTAAAGGATTAGGACTGCCGAAGGGCAGAGATATTTTGCTGAACTCTCCCAGATGTTTACATAAATGTCACCATGATATTTAAAATAGATTTTGTATTGGTATTTTTGTACTTGTACTTGTGAAGTACGCAGCTGAATTGAATGTATCAGTTTTGCTATAAATTGAAAGTCAGTGATATTGAATAAAAATAGTTATCACATGAAAATAGGTCTCCCTCAACACCAGTAATATTTTAGAAATCTGTCAGTCTGTTTTTCCCAAGTTACTTGCCACTGTTGATTTCTTATTCCAGTCCTTTTGTGTTGATTCTTTTCAATAGCTTTTCTAGATATTAAGTTTTTAAATCCAGTTAAATTTTATTCTGATCTAGATATTTTTTTACAGGCAGACATTTTATGTGAATTATAAAGATATATTGAAAGAACCCATATATTTCAAAATTACCTAGTTTGGTATTTATGCTTATTTATTTTATTTTGATTAGCTGACAAAGTATTTGCACCTTTTTAATCACATTAAAAGTAAATTCTGTCAGACTAAAGTTGGTGCATTTCTGTTTAGAGAGACCCCCTTCTCCTTACCATCTTCTATATGGAGTTAGGCACAGAGGACCAATTGTGATTCCAAGACATTATCTTAAGACATGGCTCATATGTCTTTTGATCTTTACTTTTGTGAAGAGTCTCTGAATGGAGTACAAAAGAAGCCTGAATTGTTATTCTGTGCTATGAGTGTATCTTAATTTGGGGAAAGTTTTGACTCTAGAAATGGCTGTAGTTGATGTGGGAGGGGCTTGGGGAGAAATGGGCAAGAAAAAAATGTAAAATGACTTAATTTCAATCCACTTGTGGTCCATGCATAATGCATTTTGGTCTAAGAGAACTAAAATATGAGAGAAGTTCTTTTTCTTTTTTTTTTTAAGTGGTGAAAGAGCAGTTTAGTAGAAGAGATAGTACACTTCAAAGAAATAGAAGATTGCCTGAGCAGTAGAGAATGGCTCAAACGGCCATTATTAGAAGAGAAAGTACACTCCAAAAAGTTTGGAGTGGGCCCAGCAAAAGAAGGAGCTCAAAAGGCGAGAGAAGGCTCTTATGGCTGCCCTAAACCCATCGAAGCCCTACTTAATAGAATAAAAGTTGCTTTGGTATTTTCATGGGTTTAAAAACACATAGTTCCTATGTCCAAGTCCATGCCATTTTGCTCATTGCATCAGGAATCCGTATTCCATTTGTTTGTTACCATTGTGACCAGAGGATTTTCACTCCTCCATTTCCAGACTCATGAGAGATGTTGATTTTGTAGGTGCTGATTTTTCTCATCTTCTGAACCATCATGCTCTCTCTATGTAGAATCAGGAAACCCAGTAGAGTTAGCTTTTGATTTGAGCTGAGGTAGCAACTTCAGGGCTTCAGGGCCCCAAATAACTGAGGGAAATTTTTTTTTTTTTGTAACTTGTGGTATAGTGCAGTAGGAAGAACACTGGATTCAAGGCCAAAAGACCCAGGTTTCTATTGTAGCTCAGTCATTTCTTAACCATGTGTGTTTAGACAAATCACGTAACCTTTCTAGGCCTCTGTTTACTTACTCATCTGTGAAATAAGGAGACCCATTAGGTGGTGAAGTGATCAGGAAGGTCCCCTCCCAGCTCTATCATTCTACCAGTCTGTAAGAGGAGTTAGAAAAGGCAGTAATCATGAATACCACTTCGTGTTTATAAGCCCATGTGTGTAACTGCAGAAAACTTTTTTCTCAAGGTTGTACAGACATGGTGTTTATGTTATGAGCCATAACATATATATTTTAGAGTTTGTTTTTGGGTTTTTTTTTTGTTTTGTCTTTGTTTTTGTTTTTTTTTAGGAAGATGAATCTGAGAATCCATAAAACAGCTGCGTTAGCTCAACATTTATATATTTGACTTAGGGCATCACGGCTTGTTCATTTGCTCTTTCGTCCATTCATTCATCATGAAATGGTTTTAGAGCTCCTGCTACACACACGATATTCTTGTTCCTGAGCACTGTTCTTATCTTCTAGCATTAGCTTATATCCTGCACCTTCGTTTTAGAGATATTTTTTAAAATAAAAGAAAGCCCTTGAATCATTTAACTGAATCAACCTTTTGAATTGGTAAATAGCAATATCAAAGGAAGGGAGGAACATTATGGCACTGCACAATGAATGTATGGGCTGGAGTGATATAAAACATATGAAGCTAATGTTTCCCTTCCTCCCGTCTTCTCTTGTCTTTTCTCTTCTCTCTCCTATGTTTCCTCTCCAAGACACCATTTTCTGAAAAGATCAGCTGCCAGGGAAATGGCAATGGGTAAAGTGTGAAGGAAGAGTGAGTCACTCCCTTTAATCCTTGCTGACAGTTGCACAGCACTCAGACCAACCTTGGCTTCCCTGACCTCTTGAACTGTGACAGTAAAGGTGAAATTATAGCATCAGGTCAGCCTGATACTTTCCCAGCAGGCTAGAGGTAATTACCAGTAGGTAGCATTTCTCATCCATTAGGGACAAACAGTAGATGAGTGACAATTGGATTAAGTCCAAGTGCATTTAGAAACACACAAAAAATATGCCTCTATTGAAGAGTAAGAGTAAAATAAAATCGCCCAAGTAGGAGAAAAATAAAATCATTTTTTCCCTAATTCTTCAAGAAATTTTATATCACTTTCTCTAAAATGGGAAATAAATTGACACACATTCATTAGAAATCAGCATCTTTACATCATCAAAATAATCCTTCTTAGTTCTTTTCAAAGAACAAGAAGACCTTACTTTTAGCACCTAACCCTTTTAGGGTTGTCCTTTCTCTGAATCTTATTTTCCTGTTATAAACTTGTTGGGCTATACTTCTAACTAGGCCATGTTCAAATACTTGGCTCAAAAATAGAGGCCAGATTTCTCTCCTGGAGGGAGGAGGAAAATGACTACATTTCTGCATATTTCTTTTTCTGATTTTCATTCTTTCTCCAAAAACAGATGTGTTATTCAAACTAAAGTGGTTACCATAGCATCTCTTTATTTTTCTTTTTAATTTTATGTATTACTTTATTAAATAAAGTTTTCATGTTGAAAATAACATGAAAAAAGATTTCACTCACCTCGCGGTAAACATGTGCATGAGGTTTTGACACTTCACCAAACACCATCGGTTCTCCCTGTAAGTAAGTAATGCGAAATTGTCCACTTTGGTTAACAGAGGGACAGGAAGCAGTTTTAATATCTGTTTCTAAAAGCACAAAGTATCTTCTTCTCCTACCCCTTCCCAAAGAGCTGAAATCCATAATCCTATATGCATTTACAAAGTCACAGAATCTTATAGCTTGAAGGGCTATTAGGAGCCACCTGTGAAGTACTTTTACCAAAGCAAGAAGGGAAGTCAGAGAGATGGATTCCCTATCAGCACAGCTCGTAGGTCACAGAGCAGGGCCAGAACCTAGGGCTGTAAAGTGCTGCAGTCCAAGGGAGTTCACCCAGAGCACTGCGTGGCATATGTGTGACACAGGGGCTTTGGACAGAGACGAGTCTGGTCACTGAAAACTGGTGAAAGAAAAGCCCTGAAGAAGGGCAGTCATTCTCCCTCAAGGGTGTGTTTCCTTAAGAAAAGAAGTGTCTTCTCCTGGTGACTCCATCAGGACAGACTATATCCAAACAGCACGTCATTGTGCCTTACAGAGGACAAAGACTTCTGCAGTGACAACCACAAAAATAAATGTGGTCTCCAGCTCAGTTTTCCTCCCCGCCACCCCCACAGCTGTCTCTGTTCACTCTCCTTCCTGCTTCTTGTTTTGTGGCTCCCCTCTGCTTTCTTCCTCCTGGAAGAAGTGTTAGTCACTTTAGTCTCATTTAGATTGAGATCAGAGCCACAAATCACCATCAGATATTCCATTTACCCTACTTTTTTTTCTTGGGATATGTGCTTGTAGTGAGAATAAGCGATAATACACAGTGCAAATTGTATGAAGGTAGCAACAAATACATTCAAGTGACTTGAAGAAACTTAAAGAAAACCTGAATATTTCACATTCCCCCATCATGATGATTATAATATTGGAATTGTGTTCTTTTTATAATGTTCAAATAATTTTTCCCCCTCCTCACAAAAACCTTTCAATGGCTCCCCATTGCAATAAAATCCAAACCCCCCAGGCTGTCTGAGCCTTCCACAATCTGTCTCGAATTCACCTTTTCTAATTTTATCATTTCAGCCAGCTAGCTATTCCTTTAATTCAGCCACAGTGAACTACTCCCTTCTATATAATACTTGCCCACTTCCATGTAGTCGTTCTTTCCCTGCTCTTGGTCTGGAATGCCCACCCTCACATCTGCCCTTATAAGTATAGAGGGTGCAAAAAAAATGTGTACACATTTTAAGAAAGGAAAACTGTATTAAAATTGTAATGCTATACTGTATTTCCACATGTATAAGATGCTCCCATGTATAAGATGCACCTTAATTTTGGGGCCCGAAATTTGAAAAAAAAAGTATTACATAAAGTCATTGAACTCAAGTTTTATTCATCATAAAATTCATACAACTCCTCATCATTTGTGGGAAATGCAAGTAAAAAAAAATCTACAACCACTGTATAAGATGCACCCAAGTTTTTAGACCCCAAACTTTTCGAAAAAGGGTGCGTCTTATACATGGGGGAATACAGTATACCGATATCAAGGTGAACCCAAGTCACGTTTGACTTCTGCAATTACCACCAGCATCCAGACACTTCTGATTACAGCGAACTACTGCTTGAGCAACATTGACCACAGTGTCCACTTGTATACATTTTTTTGGCACCCCTGGTACATGTGGTCTTCATCCCCTGCTCTCCTCTCAGCTCTCTTCTCCCTCTGCATTCAAGGCAAGTTTAAAAGTCTGCTTTTTGTGAGACATATGACTGTCTCCACCACCACCACTACCACCACCTCAGATGACAAGGGGTCTTTAAAGAAAAGAACATATTAACATTTGTCCCATGTTATGTGTGGCATATTTGAGAAGTGGTCTGTGTTTTTCTCTCTCTGCTCTCTTGTCTACTCTATACTTGGTTCCACTACATAGTATTAAGGATACAGATTTGTAATGAAGTTCTGTAAATGCTGCACCTCCTATTGGATTCAATTATGTTTGTATTACTCAAAGCCTCTAACATGGTGTGACGATGATGATGATGATGACAATAATCATCATAATAAAATATCTCTTATTGAGCGCTTCATATGCTAGTCACACTGTTAAGCACCTTATAGATATCAAAACTCTGTGCATCATAGATATTTCTTGAATGCTTCATGCTGGCCCATATGGAACAAAGCACAGTTGCTTTTTCACTGCTTATGGGAACCATCCCAGCAGAGAATCTGAAGTCACTGCCAGTGGTGGGATTGTGCAGCTATGGGCAAGGTAGCAGCTGGGAAACAGTTAATGCCAAACCCATACTGAGGTATTTGGGCCCTTGGATTGCATCCTGGTTCTCCATTTAGCAACTGAGCAGCTTTGGCAACTTAATCAAACTGTTTGTGCTTTAGGTTCTTCATCTGACTAAGAGATGCTAATTCATCTAGGTAAAATGAGACAATATTTAAAGTATCTAGGACAGCATTGGATATATAACAGGGGCTAAATAAATAGTAGCTGTTCTTATTAGTATTCTGTGTAAGGCACAGTGCTAGGTACCATGAAGTACAAAGACCAGAAGTAAACAGGTTAGGGTGTGGATCTCATCCACCCCAAAGGGAGAGGTCTGAACCCACATGCTCAGTGACGGTCCCTTTTAGTTCTAGGCTGTGATTCTGTACTTTGAAGATGGCATTTAGCAGCCCACAACCATATGCCCTCGCCACATGGCCGTAATTCAGGTCAGATAGTTGCTCAGTTTAGAGTTACCAAAGCCTAGGTATTAGGGATCGACACGTTTAAAAAGAATCACAGGTAGGGAATGGCCCAACCCTGCAGCCTTGGTTTCGAAACTTAGGACTTGCTGTTGCCATTTGTATTTTCATTGGGAGAAAACCTCTAATTCAGCCTGAAGCTGCTCTCATTAGTCATTGAAAGGTGCAGTATGATTTTGACTAGAAGCTGGACTAGAGGCTCCGTGCAGGTTTGGGAGCAGTTACACTCTTGTGGTTTGACTAACCTTTCTTATGAGTGTGTTACTAAAGAAACGTGAGCTGTTGGCTTTTCAATTACTGTAGCTTACCCATTCTGAGTTTCATACACATTGAGTCATCGTGTCTACAGGTGACTGATAATCATCTGCACGACTCAAGTTACCGTAACTCGGAGATGAGGGGATCTGATGACTGCAGGGTGCGTGCACGTGAAGATCTTAGGCTCTCCCATCTTCTTAACAATGAACAATGGTCTGCGTTAACCGCAGAACTCAGTCACATATTTCCACTCATCCAGAGGTTCTTTTTCCTCTTAATGTTTTGCCTCTTACAACTTTAGCACTCAGCTGTTTTCTGACATAGGCTGCAGGTGGTATGGGTTGTGAAATGTTAGGCCTTGTTAAGCAAAGCCATCTTCTGGGAGAAAGGATTAAGGCAGAGTTTGTGATGTGCCTGCCCCACCCCGGAAACTTTCTGGAGCTTCATTGTTAGGTGAAAAGATGAAAACATTCTCAAGAACGCCTGGTATATGAGGAGTCGAGTAGAGCTGGCCACGCTGGAACATCATCAATAACCCTGAAAAGGCCACGAAACCAAAGTTCATCACTTCTTTGTGACTCTTAGGGGAATGGATATTTGTAACCCTTAGCCACCTTTCCTCTTCTCAGGCTCATTCTCCCAAACAGCCTTATCAAAGATACATCCAATCTGGAAGTTAAAAATAAGAACCATTGGTTACTTTGGCAAAGGTCTACTTTTCTGTTGCTTTTTATTGCGTTGCCAAGGCAGGATGTTTTGCTTTGCGTATGTTTTCTCTCAGGTATTTGTCTAGAAACTACCAGGTTGGCCTTGAGGTAGTAGGGATGCAGGACAAATGCGTCTGATTAGATTAGATCTGTTAGCTGGTCTTTCTGGCTGCAGTTTCTTGCTGTTCCGGTCCATCTTACACATTGCTGTTACATGAATATCCTGAAAATAACATTTTGACCACAAGCCTCCCTTGCTCAAGGCCATGTGATTGTTTGCACTTTGTTCAAATCCAAACCCTATGGTTGGCCATTCAGAATGTCCATCATTTGGTACCGCCAAGTGTTTTCTTTTTTCAATATCTCCCAAAATGTGGGATGCAGGAGGCCCAGAGGGCATTTAAAAACCTTGATCCACATGGCAAGAAAATTATTTTCTTTTTAGCTCTCTTTCAGTCTCCCTGATTATACCAAAGAGAAAGATTTAGATTTAATTTGATGCTAGCTGTCTTTACCACTAATCTACCATTTGGGAATCCCTGTTTTGAACAAAGAGGGAGGGGATCTTTGTCTCCAAGTGCACACAGTAATGTCTGATCAAAATGGAATCGATTGCTCTGTTTCATCATCTTGATTTTACCTTCTATTTGTGGCAAGTGATTCTGGTTTTCCATTTATGTTAGTGATACAAAGTTTCCTTAAAAAACATTTATTTTAACAAAAGAAAGAGAAAAAAGAAAGAAAGAAAGAAAGAGGGAAAGAAACAGCGAATGGATTCAAACAAAACAAAAACCCCTGATGTTTACCTAGTGCTTTCTGTGTGCCAGGCACTGTTCTAAGCGCGGACCAGTGACCTGTGAGGTAGATACCATTATTATCCCCATTTTACAGGAGGACATGGAGCCATAGACAAATAACTGGCCCAAGGTCATGCAGCTAGTAACTGATGAGCCAGCATCAAATCTAGTCCATCTGACTCTAGAGCTCATGCTGTCAGTCACCACCCTGGTGTGTGAACACTGCAGAATGTGAAGGAATAAGTGAAGCTTGAAAAATACTTTCTTTCATACTCCTTGATATTAGCTATAGCCAGACTCTTAGTCTTCCCTGCTCATGTCCTGTCTAGTCCCACTTCTCTGCCTTCATTCATGCTCCTCCCTCAATTAGGACATCTCCTCTACCTCTCTGAAAATCCAAATCCTACCATTTCAAGATCCTGCTCAAAATTTAGGTTTTGCAAGAATACTTTCCCTTCCCCAAGTACTCCTGATTTTTTTGCATTCTCTTAACACTTAAATATACAATTTGTACCAAACTGCCTTGCCCTTGCCTCGTAATTCTTTTTATAGAAGACATATTACTCCCCTGCTGACATGCCTCAAACATGGCATTTGGAATATAATCAAAGGCCTCCATATGGCAAGGCCACCCTTTCACAGCTTTTAACATGTATTTTTCTCCAGTTCCATATATACAGGCCTTATTTCTCTCCCACTAGGTTGGAGACACCTCAGGAAAAGGAACTGGTTCTCCCAATCCTTTTGTTTTCTTGTGGGTTTTCATTACTGGACCCTGTACTGTATGGCAGGGACAAATTTTGGAACCACCGTGTGCCTAGGACATGTTAGAGAAAAGAGGAGAGGTATAGCTCAGCAAATCTTTCTAGAATCCAGCACCTACAGAATGAAAACGCGTCAGCAATAACCTTAGCCTCACTTGCAGCTCTTGACATAGCTTTCCCGCTTTCTCTTCCCTCTACCAGCCACTCACCACTGAGCACATCTGCCCTCACTTGCAGACCCTGCTCCTGCTTTCCCTGTGGCCAGAGAGCCTCTGTTTTCTAACACACAACGCCCACACGCCCTGAAGGTGGCTAAACTCTGTTTTCAAAATTTCTCAGCAGTTTGACATGCGAAATAGGAGAGGGTGACCACAAATAAATGTTTCAGTTAAGTGTGAGATAGGTCCTAATGATCGCATATGTATCAATGATACATTTTTTTTTCAAGCAAAAGAATAACACACTTTATGAAAGGGACAAAGATCATGTTCTTTCATCAAGAAAGCTTTTCTAAAACTTTCTACATTTGAAGCTCTTTTACTTAAATCTCAGTCTGGTGACCAATGTGTTTGGGGAGTGGCAAGGGCAGGGAGTGGGGAGTTTCTGGAGCTATTTTTTCTACCCCTGTAGCTATTTAAAAAGCCGCTGAGGCTCGTCACTGAACATCCCCACTTTCTGCAGTACTTCCGTCCCCCTGGCTCCTTTGTATGACAAGCAGAAAATAACAAGCAAAATAAGAGTTTGGGAAATGACTGTGTCTTAAGCGTTCTCGCACAGGGGAAGTGCAGAAGCCCCGATGCTCCTGCACAGGGAGCCCCCTTGAGCCCCCATCTTCCTGTTCTCTTGCTTCCTTTTCCCCAGAGTTCCCCTCTGACAGGAGCAGTGGAAACAACTCACATGGTGGCTTCAGCTTAATGACATCTCTGACTCTTCCTTTTGCCTGCTGGCTTAATTTATTCTGACTGCCCAAATGTGTGCTGTCAACCGCTGTCCCCTGAGACTTCAGCACCGCATGGAACCATTCTGCTGGACTGGGTGTCCTTGAACATGATTCCGAAAAACAATTTTACAAACACTCTGCCTGCGTATTTTTCCTTTTGTAACTCACTCTGTCATTTGTTCTAGGTGAAAAGCGCCACTGCTTTGACGTCAACTATACTCCCAGCTATATGTACGAGAAAGAGAGTGAGATAATACAGACCCGAATGATGGACCAAGCCATCAATAATGCCATCAGCTATCTTGGTGCTGAGGCCCTGCGCCCGTTAGTCCAGACACCCCCTGCTCCCACCTCAGAGATGGTTCCAGTTATCAGCAGCATGTATCCCATAGCCCTCACCCGTGCTGAGATGCCGAATGGTGCGCCCCAGGACCTGGAAAAGAAGAACATCCACCTGCCAGAGAAGAGCCTGCCTTCTGAAAGAGGCCTCTCCCCCAACAACAGTGGCCATGACTCCACGGACACTGACAGCAACCATGAAGAACGCCAGAATCACATGTACCAGCAAAATCATATGGTCCCTCCACGGGTCCGCAATGGAATGCCGCTGCTGAAGGAGGTCCCCCGTGCCTATGAACTCCTCAAGCCCCCACCCATCTGCCCACGAGACTCCATCAAAGTGATCAACAAAGAAGGGGAGATGATGGATGTGTATCGGTGTGACCACTGCCGAGTCCTCTTCCTGGATTATGTGATGTTCACTATTCACATGGGCTGCCATGGCTTCCGTGATCCCTTTGAGTGTAACATGTGTGGGTATCGAAGCCATGACCGGTATGAGTTCTCGTCTCACATAGCCAGAGGAGAGCACAGAGCCACACTGAAGTGAACATCTGGCCCCAGAGATGATTTGCACCTAGCATTCAACATCGCTTTTAAAAACTGATACCCCCGCCTAACAAGTCACTCTCAAAACAAACTCAGTTCCAAACTCCTTTCCATACCATGTTTAGTACCCAAAGGCTCATGTTCATGTGGACAACAGAAAAACTCAGACTCCATTCAACAGTTGCTTGCAGATATACCATGTTACTACTTTGTGCAACCTTTGTTTTCCCATCAGGAACTTGAATTTTGTGATATTTTAAAAAGCCAATGAAGTATTTGGTCATTGTCTTTTGCATCAATAGAACAGGCTTTCTTTGGAGTTTGTTGTCAGTCGAAAGAGCCCCCCTGTTGTGCTGCATGAGACATTCTTTCTGAGATACGTTAGCCAGCCATACATGCAAAAGCCTTCTGGTTGTAAGCCCAGGTCCACAGAGAAGAGCTGACCAGCTGAAATTGTTGGGAAGCCTCACCCTTCTGTACTTAACACAAGGCTGAAGGGTTAGGATATAATCTCCCCATCCCAATTAGAGTCTAATAGTAAGGAAAAGAATAGCCATAAAATAAGTGCCTGTTACCAATGACTGAAGACCTAATCACTGAGCATCAGATCCATTTCTTATTACATAAACAAAAACAAAACAAAAAAAGAAAGAAATCATCTGATGATGCTTCTGCTTCTACTCTTTACCCTCCCATCTCCAATTAAAAGCTGCTTTGGGTTGAACCGGTTATCTACAGAAGAAATTCTATACCAGAACTGATGGTTTTAAATATAGACCGTCATTGAAACTCCAGGAAGTTATCCACTGTGGGTGACAGCATCCATTTCCTGTGATCAAGATTGGCAGAGCTGAGTTCTGAGTGGGAAGATGGTTTAGCAGCACCACCAGGGGAGAGAAAAAAAAAACACTGCTGAAAGTCCTTGGTCTCTTTCATGGAATATTAGTAAAGACCCAAAGCAAACTTGCCATTGATGTCTTTGACAAAAAAATACCAAAGAACCCCAAAAGTATGACTTAGTCACCCCCTCCCTACAGAGAGGACAACTCAGGGATAGACGCCATGAGTGTTATTTAGATCAGAGCTGAGCTTCATGATGGGGTAAGGAGGGGAACAGCTCTGCTGGCAGGCTCTTCTTCATCAGGCAGGTTGGGCTCCCCCTTATCCCCTTTTGAAATGGAGCTGCTGTATTCCACTAAGATTCCTGAAAGTCTGATCTTGGTTCTGCAGATGGATTGGTCATCTCTATCTTTAACTATGGGAGGCACGCTATCAAGGAAAAGCGCTGTGATCACTGTAAAATTAACACTGTAATAGGGGTCACAAAATCTGTTTGTTAATTCCACATTTGCCCTAAGCAGCTGTATGACTTTGGGCAAATCACTTAACTCTTTTTTTTAATTAAATTTATTGGGGTGGCAATGGTTAGTAAAGTTACATAGGTTTCAAGTGTACGTTCCTGTAATACATCATCTATATATCACATTGTGTGTTCACCACCCAGAGTCAGTTCTCCTTCCATCACCATGTATTTGACCCCCTTTACTCTCTTCTACCACTCCCCTCCCCCCTTACCCTCTGGTAACCACTAAACTGTTGTCTGTGTTTATGAGTTTTTGTTTGTTTGTTTGTCTTGTTCCTTTGTTGCTTTCAGTTTTATGTCCCACATATAAGTGAGGTCATATTGTTCTCGACTTTCTCTGACTTATTTCGTTTAGCATGATGATCTCAAAATCCATCCATGTTGTCACAAATGGCAGTATTTCATCTTTTCTTATGGCAGAATGGTATTCCATTGAAATCACTTAACTCTTAAAACTAAGTTTCCTTTACCGTTGCATAAGAGTTGGATTTAGACGTTCTCTAAGCTTTACATATATGTGATTATGCAGTAACCAGTTATTTTTTTAAAGCTCTTAATGTATTGGTGGGTATTTAATACCCACCAATGTTTGAAACAGTAAGTGTTTATGCAGCATTAAGTTTAAGCAGAAGCGTCTGTGTATGAATATGTGTTTCACATGTCTTTGGTGTGAAAATGGTAGTGTTAAGTTTTTCCTTTAACCACTGAGTTGTGAATGTGAAGAGGATGGTGGGGAGGAACAAAAAACAGGAAGATATTTTGATCTTGCCCCAAAGTGTACACACAAACTGGCACCTGCAGCTGCTTGCCAAAACCTTCTCTTTTTTTTCTTTTTTTTTTTTTTTCCTTTTTAAGAACTTGTGTTAGGGAAAATAAATTCTGCTTCCAGGGACAACTTCATGGAGCCTATTTACAAATTAAGAGTCAGCTTCATGAACATTTCTACCAGAGCCAAGAATCCCAAATTCCTGGTAGATTTGCATTTTATGTATCTGCCTTGATATTTCAAAAGGGTTTATGCATTAGGCTCAAACTCAACTCGTTTATGCACTGGCAGTAATTAAAATGTCCCACCTCAGACTGCACAAATGGCTCATCCCTCTTTGTGCTATGGTGTCTGTCTCAGGAAAAAAGATTTTGTGAAATTCCATGGCAACAGTCCCAACATGTTGGAGATTTCGGCTAAAAGACTAGATGTATTTCTGTGTGTAGTGTTCACTCTATCACTGTGTTTACATAATCCTAGACTCCAAGCTGTGCCAGGTTGCTTACACCCATTGTGAAAGAGGAGCTGCCTAATAAATTCTTGAAATATCACACATCCTGTTGACTATTCAGGGAACAAAAGAAAGAGAATTTGGAAGCAAGGATTAGAAGGAGAGGAAGCTAGGGAAAGCGAGAATTTCCACCAGATTAGTGGGAAAGTCTCTGCTGAAAACACCAACTTCTGCACCTTAAGGTAGTGAAACTCAGGCCCATCCCACCCACTTGGGAACGCTTTTTGTTGGTATGACCCTCATTTTCCCTGTGACTAATGGGTTTTCTGAATGATTTCCAAAGGTTGTACTTTCACTATGGCATTCTGAGCCTAGATGGGGGCACATCAAGTCCAGAGAAAATGTATATGTGGAAACTCCACCTTCTTAAATCTTAAAAGTGGAACCCGGTGGTATGTAACGGTTACCACCACACAAGTAAACACTTTCTTCTGTAGGCACTCCTTATACTAATTAATGACCCTCCAGCCTCCCTCTGCTGGGGGTGGGGGAAGAGGGTGAAGGAGAATGTTAGCAAGATGCTTACAGAAAAGGGCGGGTTGGGACTCACGTCTGACCAACCGCGTTGGACAGTGAAGTCTTGCAGTGGCTTCAGGCAGCACATTTGCTTTCTGAGCCAGAGTCCCTCTGAACATGACCCTTGTAGGTCTCTCTCCTCCATTGTAAGGCAGGCCTCCCACCACACACTCAGGAGGCCACAATCTGAGAAACACCCCACCCCATGAAAAGTTCCCTTGGAGTGAAGGTGACAGAATGGGGGTGAGGGTGGAACAGGAAGAGAACTGGCTCTCCAGAGGTTCCTTACCACCATTTGAAGTGTTGCAAGGGTATTTCCTCCTGGCAGAGAACTAAATAGACGTGTTCTCCCCATTACCCTCCACCACTCCCACCAGGAAAAATAAATAAATAAATCTAGCACTTTCTAGATTCCTTAAGGCACTCTCCCAAAAAGATATTTGCCTGGATACAGATAAGCTAGCTAATCTTACGCTTTGTTACCTCTGAGCTGTTCCTGACTCAGCTTCTGACTTTGTCAGTGACAAAAATCTCTCACCTTTTAAATGCAGCTCTCTGACATTTTGCTAGGCCCATACAGTGGCCCAGATATAAAAACACCTCAGATTTCTTTTGCAAAGAGAAATGTTTAAGAACACAAAATTTTACTCAGTTGAAACACTGTGTTATTGACAAAGCTCAGGTCAACATAAAGTTTTCCCTAGTAGATTCTGTATCATGATTTTTATTCTCCTCCTCTGCTAAATATAAGGTTTAGAATATTTTAAGGGAAAAAGCAGTACTTCCCATATATATCCCAGGACGAGCAGTCAGACTGTAATGGAAATGTTAAATGTTTAAAGTCCTAACTTTAAAGTGTACCCCACTGAGAGCAGGTATGTATGCTGGTCTCTAGTGGAGATTTGGAAACTCAGAGACACTCAAGATTTGAGCCCTCAGAGATGTCTGAGCTCTTGCACCAAGACTCAGAATTTGGACTCGTGCGCTCAAGAAGGGTCAAGAATGTGGAGTGATGAAAAGTTTGTCCTAGAAAACAGCATCAGGCTGTGAAGAAGAAGATGAGAGGTATAGAGTGATATCTCTTACCTTGTAAAGAGTTGGGAGCTATGTTTGTGCTCAGACAGAAAGTATCGTTCAGAGACTCTGTAGGCAGAGTTCAGAAAAGCAGAATGATTGGGGATGTAAGTGCCTCTAAAGAGGACAAAGGCTAGACCTGGGCCACCTGAGGAAAAGGACGCCATTCTCTAAGGCTAAAGACTGAACGGTTCTGAGAAGGATCAGTGAACCCAGAGCTGGGGACTGCTGCCTCTAAGGACTGTGGGCTCAGAAGAGCTCAACGAGAGCTGCAGGCTTTAAGCTTATGTGAGCTCATCCCCCAAGACTGTACCTCTGTTTACCCAAGCTGTATATAGTCTATACCTCACCGTGCTCTCAATATGATAAACAGATCTTTGTATTTTAAAGAAGCTGAATGCAAGTTTCCTCTCAATATTATAATAGCGGTCTGTCTTATACATTGATATTGAGTTGTTATTTGAAACTGGAATGTTAATATTTTGATTAAAAAATGTAAGGTCATAACAAATATCTACCTCCCAAGGACGTTGTGAGGTTTTATGTAATTTTGTCTATGGGGTAATATTACTTTTTTTTTGAGGGGTCGGGCAGATTCTGTTGGATGATTGCAAATTTTCCATTCTATATACTGCATCTGGATTTAAAGACATGGAAAATATTCAAAGACGATACCAGGACCATAATCGTATTATTAATTCAGTAGCCAGTGGAGGCAACTGGTCTGTAACACAGTTTCCTTCGTGTTGTTTTAATGGGTAAGAGTAAAGAATATACTGAACCTTAAAACCAATGTGAGTTAACCACAGGCTATAGGTACCTCACAGCATTGCAGCCAGGGGAGTAGAATAGCTTTCCTCCCTCACCATTTTATGAGCCCTCAGTCATTAATTCCCCAAGCAACTTAGTTTCCCCAAATGGTCCTCACTGTCCATCTCCCCATTGACCCATTCTAGAAAGCCTGGGGAGCAGTCCCATAAGCCCACCCACCTCCTTCCAAGTCCATACCCCTCATCTGTGGGGCCTGTTTCATATTCTGAATGTAAATGCAGCTTTGCTTCTTCCTCTCCTAAAAAAAGACAGAACAGACATTTTAACATGTTAGGAAAATGGGGCAGCCTTAAAAATGACTGATCCCATTGCCAGTGACTCATTTATACAAGGACTCTTCCAGGTTAGCAGACAAGGCCCTTTTTGGTGGGTCTGCTTCTGTGGGTTCACAGAAACCAAACTACTGTGGGTTGCAAAGAATTAGCAGGTCATTTGAAAAGCAGACATCCCTTCACCCAGACTGTGGTTTTGCATGCTCAGGTTCTCAGTCTGTGTGAGCTTTGGTGAGGGATCATTTTGGCTGCTGGAAAAACCATAGCTGAATTTTAATTTTTGGTTGCCAAAGCCACCACACGTGTGGTCTGTGGATGACCCTTGTCTGCAGAATGACGGGTGAGGAAGGGAATGCGGTTTGGGGCTCAGGGCGGCCTTTCCACTAGGAGTGAGGGAGGGAGACTTTGCCGAGAAGTTTTGACACAGCCTGTGCTCGCAGCATTCTCATCTGGGTTTCTCAGAAATGCCCTCCCCACCCAGCAGTGACCTTCCCTCTTGACTCACCTCGAGTTTTACCTGGACTCCAACCATTTGGAGCACTGTAAGGTGCCCTACCCTCCATAAAGAGTGTTTAAAGAGTCTGCTTCTAAAATGTAGCAATGCTAACTAACCCTTCCAGAACCATGATGAGTGCATCCTCGCATCAAAAACAACCCTGCTGATAATTTTCAAGGCTTCTTTATCGTGTTTGATTTTTTACACTGAAAATAAAAACTATGTATACTGGTGTGTTTAAAATTAGTCATTGTGCATGCCTATCATTTTATAGTTGCTGCTGTCAGAAAACGGAAGGGTTCAATTTTGCCTCTAGGGATATTTCTTAATTTAGCCCCTCTGGCTATTGCTTAAAGTCCAAGTACCAAGATAAGCGGAATTATCACTGAAAGAAAGCATCTCCCAGACCAGCCGAGTGGCTCAGTTGCTTAAGAGTTGGCTTAAGAGCACGAGCTCTGAGCAGCAGGGCTGCCGGTTGGGTTCCCACATGAGCCAGTGATGCTGCGCCCGAGCTGAGCTGTCGCTGAGCTTCCAACAGGTGGCAGGATGGCTCAGCTGGTGTAACAATAAGATTTGCCTGTTCCATGGTGAGCTACGCCCACCCACAGTTAAGACTGAACTTGGCACCTTGAGCTGAGTTGCCGCCTGGATGGCTCAGTGGATAGAGCGTGCGCTCTTAACAAGGCTGCTGGTTTGACTCCCGCATGAGATGGTGGCTATGCCCACCCGCAACTAAGACTGAACACAGCACCTTGAGCTTAGAAGCTATGAGCTGCCGACGGGAAGCCAAATAGTGACTGGCGCCCTCCACAATTAACACTGAAGAACAACAACTTGGCTGGTTCCCCTCCCCAATTCCCCAATAAAATCTTTAAAAAAAAAATGCATTTCCCCTGATGCCTTGCTGAACCTGCCATTGGTATCCTGCTGCTAGCCACCAAATCCCCACAGTGGGGTTCTGGTTCCACTGGTCCTTAGTTCACTAAAGGGACTGGAGGAGATTGGGGTCTACACCTGACAGGATCAACACATTGAACACAGTGTCTCCCAGCTCCAAGACACCACTCCACCCTCCCTCCCGGCAGGCATTGCTCCTAAAAGATAGGCAAGTCCTGACTTTTTCATCTATAGGGTCTCAGAAACATCCATTGGAAAACCCAAGTTGCAGTTGTTGAACCACATTTAAATTAGTCTTTAGACACCTGGAGACCCAAACCTCCGGAGTTTTCCTGGGGGGAAAACTCAGAGGAGAATGTCATAGGGATCGTGCCACATTCTCCCTCTCTGGGTATCTTCTGTTCTCTCTTTAAAAATGTCAGGAGAGAGTCTGACAGGTGGTCTGGCCTCCTGCTCAAACTCATCCAAAATACCTTCCCTTTTCCTTCTGTGGAAGAGGCAAGAGGAAGACGTTTCTGGGGTTTAGGATAAGCAAACGTGGGGCAAGGTTGGTGGCAGCTTTTGCTGACCCCACCTTCAGCACCACCAGATTATTTTGAGGATCTCCAGCAGGTTTTCCAGTCTCACCTCTAAGGGCTGAGAGAGAGGGCTGGTAGTGCAGCTTGTCTTTGTATAGTAAAATTAAATACATTCAAACATGGCCTCTTGGTAGCTGATTTTCAGCCTTGGCTGTCCCCATTCCCATTCCCTTCCCAAAGCAGAAGCAGCTCAGGAAGGAAAGAGGGAGACAGGGATCCCCTTTGCCAATGAGCAGTGGAGAGAGATCCGTAGCTGGCTGGTGCTGGCATTGGGACAGAATGGACTTCCAGCCTGAGGACAGTTTCTGTTCCTAATTCTTGGGAATTAATTGGATGCTTTAGAGGGTGGTGGGCCTGGCAGTGGAGGCCACCCTACACCTGCACCCTCCTCCTCCCCCATCACTCAACACAACCAGGCCATTCACACAGGCTGTGTGCCCAAACCTCCACCTGCAGGCAACTGCCACCCAAGGGCAGGCAGGGGAACAAGGACCTATCTCACTTCCCTGCCTCCTGTCCCTGAGCATTTAGAGTCTGAGGAAGCATGGAGGTGAGAACTTTGGGAAGGCCAGGAAGGCTGACGGATGGTGAGGGAATACATGCGGCCCAAGACGCACGTTCTGGCTGCAGAGCATTCCCAGGTCAGACAGTTGTTTGCATAAAAGCCAAAAGCCACTGCACCTGGGGTGGGGAGGCCCTCTGGGGAGATACTCCCTGGCTTGGGGGACAAGGGGGAAGGAAGGTGTCATGGAAAGTCCCTGCAGGACACGGGGTGTTGAATTTGCTGCGGTTTTGTTTTTAACTCTGTCTTGACCTGTGAAGTAAGCAGGTGCCTCCCTTCCCCCCAAATAACAGATCTTCCCCCAGAATAACATGAACATACCCCAGGAAAGAGCACTGTAGTGGAAAGAATGGAGGTTAGAGGGCCTGTGGGTGATGTAAATTGCCCCCCTTCCCCAGGACTGAGGGGACAGGAAGCCCCAGAACAGCCTTTTCCCATCACCTCGCCTCCCCCCTCAGCCCCTTGGCCCCCTGGCCCAGAAGAGCTGCCTAGTCAGATAAACCACAGCCCTGGGGGCGGCTGATGGATGGGAACTAGGGGGGCAGATGCCACCTCCTCCCCCAGGCCTGTCCTTCCACCAGCTCAATCCCCATGCCACCCCCACTGGAATTACATTCTCAGCACCTCCACCTTCTTCTTGCTCACAGACCCTAACTGCCCTACCTACCCGCGCGCGTGCGTGTGCGTGTGCGTGTGCGTGTGCGCGCGCGCGTGTGTGTGTGTGTGTGTGTGTGTGTGTATGTTGGGGGAAAGCAGGCAGAGAAGCCTGGTGCGGATTCTGGGGTTCCAGTCCCAGCCTTGCCACTCTCTGGGTGACCCTGGGCACTTTGCTTTCTCTCTCTGGGCCTTGACTTTTTCCCCTAGAGTCAGATCTCTGAAGTTTCTTCCAGCTGGGACTTAGCCTGGCCTCAACCCCATTATTCCAGCCAGGCCTTGCCTCTAACTCCAAAAACAAGAATAGGAGAGAGGTCCTGTTGCCTCTTCCTTCTCTCCCCACCAATTCAGGCACTGGGACTGAGGTAGGGCCCTGGAGCTAGCGTGATGGCCGCCTGTGATTTTCGCAAGTGTTCATTCACTTTCTTAACCGTTCTGTGAAATTCCAATCCTGGCCCACAGGGTTGTGGGGGTTAGGGAGGTGACAGTGGGAGGCTTTGAATATGGGCGCTGAGGCCCTTGGTCCTCTCGCGGGATCTCCTCTTAATTCTGCGTGGACCCAGACACAGATTCCTGGGTTGGGGGTGCCTGGGAGAGGAAATCTTAGGCCAGGCGGAGGGGGGGAGGGGTGCGGTGCGGAGCGAGGTGGGAGTTGAGGGGGGTGTGAGGGGAGGGGCAGCTGCACTTCTGAGAAACAGCTCGGCATCTCAGCAGCCCGCAGCCTAACCCCCTGCCTGCGGCTTCACAGCTCGCTCCTCCTGCCGCCCACGCCGCTCGGGGCCTCTCCGGGGGTCGGCAGCCCCCGCGGAGGCGGCAGCCGCTAGTGTGGAGCGACAGCTCGGGGGACAGCGGTGTGGAACCCGTGGAGGTGGGAAATGGAGGGGGGCGTGGGGAGCGTGACATCCAGGAATATAAACCCACCCCTCACTCGAGGTCCTGAGCGCTGGACCTCAGCCCGCCCGTGTGTCCCCCCTCCACCCCCACCCAGGTACTCTCCCGTCACACCCGGGGCAGGATCCAGAAGTGAAACTGCACGGGGTCACAGCCCAGCGCCGCCGCTGCGCCCCGCCCCGCCCTTCCGGGCACTGCAGCCCTGCAGGATCTCCCAGCGCTCCAGCGACTGCAGGGAGGAAGCTGGGGGAGGGGAAGGGGAAGTGCCCCGCGGGACAGTCTGCAGAGCACGGCCTTCTCCCGGGGGTGCCCGCTGGTAACCACGAGTGGGAACCTCGAGAGGCGCAGACCTTACACCGGGAGCCGAGAGGGCGGCGCCTGCACTTTACTTCATGGCCGCTGGGTGTCACTGCAACCGCGCGGCTGAGCCGGCCCGGGCGGCGTCGTGAGGCGCGGGCGCGGGTCCGAGGGAGTGCGAGGCCCCGAGCCCGCCGCGCCCCCGAGGTCCTGCCTAGCCTTCGCCCCCTGCTATGCCCTGTTATGCTTGGATCAGGCGTTCAGACCTCCCTTCACTCTCCTGGTCTCTGGAGGCCACTACCCAGCCCACCGACTCGCAATGAACAAACTAACCCCTTTGCCCGGCTACTGATGGGCTCGTTACTGTGGCGCCACGCGAACCACCCCCACTCCCCACCCCAGCTTCGATCCGCCGGCCTGGGGATCGACAGCACTGAGCGCCACACCCCCAACCAAGCGCGCCCCCTGGCGAAGTGGGGCGAGCCTTCCCATCGCAGAAATGGAGGTGGCTCTGCGGAGTCGCATGCCTGCAGCACCCCCGATGGTCCAGTGCCCCTCGGTGCCAGCAACCGCGAGCGTGCCGGGTTGTTCGGGGGCGGGGAGGGCCGCGGGGAGAAAGGACGGGCGGCGGGTGAGGATCACCTTCCTCAGGTGCTGCTGCGAGCCAGAGCGACTGCGGGATGGGTCCCCGTGGGATGGGGCCCCTCGTGTATCTTCACTCCAGGTTCCACTGACTCTTAGGTCACTCACGCCCTATTCACCCAGCCGGCGCTCCGCAGCCTCCCAGCTCTTCCCTTAAACGTGTGGAACAGGGTGCCTCAGCTTGGGAGAAGGGAACCAAAAGGTGGGAACTGCATCAAGACCGATGGGTGAAGAAAGCTGTGGGTGAGCCAAGGCCGGGAGAACGGAGATACCCTGGAATCCTTTGGAAAACAGGTAGTCTAGGAATGTTCACTTCTACGACGTCCTGGATCTGACTCAGGTCACGGGTTGGGCAGATACATGCAGAGGAACACACCCGGTTGACTGCAAACGGGTGGGGACAGGGGGAGAGGTGCAGACAGTGCATTCCATCCTTGCATGCAATTTCCCCCTAGAACTCCAAGGTCATAGGACCCAGCTCCTTAAGGATGCCCTACAGGGATCCACCTAGTGGCCTTAAAAGAGTGGCACTGGCCTACCAATCTCCCTCACTCTCCCCCAAACCACCCAAGATAAACCCAATCCTAGTAAAAACAAACTGCTTACCATGAAAACACAGCTGCAGCTCAACAGCCCCCTAGGTGCCCAGCAAAGTAAAACTGCCCCTTCCTTGGGGCAGATGCAGCCCTGCAAGGGGACGCTGGAGGATCATAGCTCAAAGCACATGGGATTAACTCTCAGGCCACATTAGGACCTGGTAGCACACAACCTTCTCAGCCCAGATAGTAACCCCACTTCCCAACACCCCTTCCTGTATGGAGATCATGGGGGACCTCTGGGGACCAGCCTCAGCTGGTCACCTACTCTCCTGTGGCTCTAGACTCCAGTCTGCAATATTCAACTCCCCCAAGATCCAACTCCCTCTTTCCCTCCTCCCAACTTCCCACCCCAGCTGAAAGCTCAGAGTCCTCTGTCCTAAGAGGCCACTGCACACCTCACTCCCAAGCCCCAAAGCAGGTTCTGCCATCAGCACAGGACAGGAAAGCAGACTGCCATAGACCCCACCACTGGGCAAGCTGAACCGACTCCTGACTCTGGGCCCCCTTTTCTGTCTGCTGGACCAGATCAGTGTTTCAGTAGTGGGAAGCCTTTTTTCTAAATACACCATGAAGCCTAACTCCCAGATATAAAGGCAGTGTTCCCCCAACCCCACCCCAACCTGCCCCCAACCCCTTATGGAACCTTTGGACTCCAGGAAGGCAGTTTAAAAACTGCCTCTGTAGACAGTTCAGAAGAAAAGATCCTTCCTAGTGGCCTTGGTCTCCCCTGACTCCTTTCCTTCTTCCCTCCTCCCTCAGGGTGCCTGGCCCCGAGGATGAGGAAGGAGCCAGGCAGGGTCACTGCCCGGATGTTAAACCCTTGAACCCGCACAAGGAGGCCCTTCACCCTGGGAACTTGGAATCTGCATAGATTTCATTGAACAGGATGCCTGGGGAGCAGGGAGAGCATGAACGGGCCAGAGCTTTATCTATGGATACCCTACCCTAGGATACCCTATCCATAAGTAGGCTCCCCTACAATCATGCCCATCCATTCCCAGAGTCCAGAAAGTTGGCACCAGCCACCCTGCCTTCCACACTTGACCAGTCAGGGAGGCCAACCCTGTGGTCACACCCTCCTACAGGCCCATGGTACTACCAAGGATGGGTATGTACCCTGGCACCAGACTGATGCCAACCATACTAGCCCCAGGAGCTGGGTCTACTTAGGGCGAGCCCCCTGGATATGGGCCCTGCATCACCCTCTCTCAAGGCCTGGGTCCTCCTCAGCATGGAGAGATTATAGGGGCTTTCCCTTTCTCTTCCCAAGTCTTTCTCTGGTTTCTGAAATGTTCTTTAATAAACACATATAATTTTTACAGTCCAACTCAGTAAACATATTAAAAAGGCAGTATCTGAGTCGCCAGCTTCTGCCTTCTGCACAATGTCCCCGCCTTCCTCCTACCCACCCAGATTTCCTCATACCCACAAGCCTCCACTATCCAGCACTTCAGCTATCCTTGGTGGTCTCCTCTGCCGTCTGGACTGGGCAGGTCACGCTGCAGCCTCTTTGGCGGTGGAGCAGCAGCCTTCTCACATGCTCAGAGCTGGGGAATCTTGTCCTGGGTACCTCTGCAAGCTGGCCCTGAGGGGACCTTGTCCTGCATACTCTCAGTCGCTGCTTCTCCATGAAGTCAGAGATCTCAGCCACTCATGAAGATATCCAGCTGCGGATTTCCAGTATCCAGCACAGGGCCAAGCCAGCTGCCACCTCTAAGGTCTCCCCGTGGCCCAGGTCTCCTTATAGTGGCCAGCACTGAGAAGGAAGGGGACAGAGAACAAAGGGCAGGACCGGGAAGGGCTGCGTTCCACCACCCGCAAGGTGGGCTGAGTCTGACCTCCGTCCCTAACTCCATCGATGACTTCAGGTGGGTCACCCTCCTTGAGCCTCAGCTTCCCTTTATAAAGTGAGAGCGATATCTGTCGCACATACTCCAATTAGCTGGTTGACAGAAGGGCTTTGTCCCCTGCCCTGGGTCCTGTTTTTTTGTGTGTGCAGCCTAAATACCTGGACATGCTAAAGATGTGACTCATTCTGACCCCATCACTCTCACCCCAGCTTGGGTCCCTAGCACACCTACCTGGGCATCCATGGCCAGCCACAGAGCTAGCACCAGCCAGCTCGGGCCTAGGAGAAGCCAGTGACAGGATGGTTCTGGGAACCATGGCAGGTGGCAGGTAGCAGGCCAGGTTGCACTGGTCCCTGCCTCAAGTCCTGCTAAAAAGAAACAAAATCTGCACCCCTCTCACACCTGGGCTGCAGTTAAGTTCTTCAGGGTGAGTCCAGCAGGTTCCAGGCTGGAGAGTAGATGAGGCCTGTTTGCCCACCTCTGTCTGACAAGCCTGGCGCCCAAGCCTGGGTTTAGCCAAGGCTTCATCATGAGTGGCTGCCAGGGATGCTAAGGCTGGCCTAAGGGCTGGCTGTGGTGGCTGGCCCTCCTCAAAGTCACCTCAGGACAACCCCCCAGCCAGTGACCAGGGCTGCAGAAATGAAGAGGCTCCCAGGGGAGGACCCCCCCCTACAGGCCACTTAGGAATTCCACCTGGAATTCAGCTAGGCAGGGGCACCAGAACAGCCTAGACCTGGTACTCAGACTTGGGTTGAAATCCTGGCTCTCTCTCACTAACTAGGATTTGGGACAGGTCTCCTCACTGAGCTGTCAAGTTTCCTCACCTACAAAACGGGATCCCACCACCTTGTGCCCAGCCAATCTCAAAGATTTGGAGAGAGAGTCTCCACTTATTTATTTTAAAAAATTTTCAATTATAGTTGACATTCAACACTTTTTTTTTTTTAAGATTTTATTGGGGAATTGAGGAAGGGGAACAGCCAAGTTGTTGTCCTTCAATCTTAGTTGTGGAGGGCGCAGCTAGCTCAGCTCCAAGCTCCACGTCCAGTCGCCATCCGGCCGCCAGTTGGTCAGCTCACAGCCGCTCAGGTCAAGGTGCCGTGTTGAATCTTAGTTGTGGATGGGCATCGCTCACCACCCCATGCAGGAGTCGAACCGGCAACTTTGTTGTTAGGAGCACATGCTCTCACCAGCTGAGCCATCCTGCCACCTGTTGGCAGCTCAGTGGCAGCTCAGCGCAGGTGCAGCTCACTGGCCCATGTGGGCATCGAACCGGCAACACTTAGCCAACTGAGCCACTCGGCCGGCCCCTCAACACTTTTATATTAATATCAGGAGCACAGCACAGTGGCCAGACATTTACACACTCCATGAAGTGATCCCCCTATCAGTCCAGCACCCATCTGGCACTACACATAGCTATCACAACACTGACTACATTCCCATGCTGCACTCCACATCCCCCTGACTACTTCATAACTACCAATTTGTACTTCTTAATCCCTTCACTTTTTTCATCCATTCCCGCAACCCCTTAGTCTCCATTAAAAAAAAAATTATCATAGAATTTTCAAGCTTATACAAAATTAGAGCATAATTTAATGAACCCCATGTACCCATTACCCAGCTTCAACCAATATCAACTCATGGCCAACCCAAGACTATATCCTCCCCCTCTTCCCTAACCTCTGGGTTATTTTGAAATCAAAGCTGAATCATTTCACTAATAAATACTTCAGAATGGACTTTTGGACTTAAAATTACTTTAAAAAAAATCATAACCACAATCATTATCACATCTTAAAAAGTTAACCATAATTCCTTAATATCACAAAATATCTTACCAGAGTTCAAATTTCCCCCGATTGCTCACAAATGTGTTTTACAGTTAGCTAGTTTAGATTTTAATCAAATAAGGTCAACACATTCTATTTGGTTAAGATGTCTAAATTTCTTGAAACCTAGAGATTCCCCATCTTCTTTTCTTGTAATTTTGTTGTTGTTGAAGAAAAAACTGGGTTATCTGTTCTGTAGTTTCCCGGTCTGGATTTGGGTAATTGTATCCCCATGTGTCATTTCACATGTTCTTCTGTTCCCTGTATCTCTGATAAACTAGTAGTTAGATACAAGGGATCAGATGTAGGTTCAATTTCTTAGCCAAAATAATGCCTACTTGAGGTTCACATGTCTGGAGGGTCTATCTCTTTGTGATTTGAAGATTGAGCAGTAGGTTCCGGTGTGGCCAATCTGATACATTTATTATAAAGCTCCCCCATCACGTAAGAGCTAAGACTACTAAAACTGTTAAATTAGACAAACGTCTTACGATGAAACAAAGACTGGCATGGGCAGTGAGCAGAGGTCAGATCCCTCAGGGTCTATCTGGGCACAAGTGGAAGTACAGGAGAGCAGGCAGATTGATATTTTGGAAAGATCACTTGCAATGCTGAAGGATAGGCTGGAGAGGGAAGCCAGACTCCAACAGCTGAGCGCTGTAGGATTCCATAAAGGCTTTCTGGAGGGGGCAGAACTATAAGGACAGAAAACAGATATGGCGTTGGGGAGGAGTGAGAGGGGTGGACAGTGGGGGACACAAGGACTTGTAATGGAGCCGTTGTGTGATTTGATGGCGGTGGTAGAGGCATCCCTGTGTGTTTGTTGGAACTCATTATTCAACCAGTTAGCCCAGGACTTGTAGCGGAGGATAAGGATGTTGTCTGATTCATTTCCAATGCCCAGACCCTATCAGAGTTACCCCTGTAGCTTTAGGCTCTATCAGGAAATCTCACCTGGATGACAGTCCTTTGTCCATTTATTCATTTAACCAACAATTACTGGGCACCCTCTACGCACCAGGGACAATGCTGGGTACTAGAGACTCTCAGATGATCAAGACCACCCCTGCCCTAAGAAACATCCAGGCTAGCCAGTCCGTGGCCTCTATCCATCTAACACATTCACCAAGACCTGGTGCCCACCTCTCCTGCTCCCCTTCTTTACCCCAGTTAGCCAGGTCTTGCCAGACAGAACTCATAGGTGTATCCAAAAATAATCTTTATTGTCACTAGTATAAAACAGAGCAGATCAACTGGCCTCTCAGTCTGTACAAAGTGTGGGGCAGAAGATCCCCTGGGCTGCCCTCCTTCTCCCATAATGCCCTGCCCCAGGGCAGTGCCCAGAAGCTCCATGAAGGGGAGAGGGCCACCCCAAGTGCCTTCCCTTGAGGAGAGGGGTTGAGGGTGGACTGGGTGGGGGGGGGCACTTTCTGCCTCAGGGAGGCAGAGGAGCAGAGGAGAAAACTGGAGTGGGGAAGCCCTCCGACTATTCACAATCCTGTCCCCGCCCTCTGACCCTCTGAGTCTGGCCTAGGAGCACAGGGCTGAGACACATGCCTGCTCCTGCGGTGGTCAGAGGGCCACGCAGGTACAGCAGTGGCGCAGCAAACAGGGCAGGATGCCGCGGTTCAGCTGGTGGAACTCCACGAGCTGCAGCAGGTCGGTGAAGCGAGTCTGGCCCTCGTCCATGCTGAAGTAAAGGCGGCCCTCCTCCTCACTCTGGGGTATGGCCATAGGGAGTAGGTAGTTAGAGAAGGACATGAGCTTGAAGGGCTCCCTCCTGGGCCAGGGCTGAGGTCCCCACTGCTTGTGCAGGGAGAAAGGAGAGCGCAGGAAACCCCAGACACACTGGGGGCCGGGGTTGGAGGTGCTTCCTGCAGGGGCCTGATGGGGATGACAGGCTGCTAGGAGCCCTGCGTCTCTACTGCAGGAATCTAGGACTCTTGGGAAGGGACGGATTACTCACCGGCAGGATGAGGTAATGTTTGACTTTCTGCAGGTGGCACAAAGAGAGGACAAAGCCCTGTGGGTTCCGCTGACTCTCTCGGACCAGGAACAGGCTGCCAGGAGGCAGGACAACATTAGCTGAGGACACACAGCTGCCGCCCTCACCCAAGGTCTCTCTTACCTCTGGGCCTGCTGCCCTGCCCAGCCCTGCCCCTTACCCATCTACAAGGCCCTGCTGTGTGATGAGCCGCTGGCTCTCCTCGCGGGAAATGCGTCCATGGAACCAGGGTTGGGTGCGGTGGATGGCTGGGGTGAAGGGTGAAGGGGAGACAGATGGGACCTTCATACTAACCGCCCCCACCAGAAATGCTCAGAGAAGCCATGGCAGCCCCCGCCCCCGGGGATGCTGGGCCCTCACCCACCTGTACTGAGGCTCGTGCCTGAGCATGGGGTGGGCAGGCTGAGACGGTGGTTCGTCTTCTTCTGCAGAGCAGAGGGGGACACAGTGGGGGGTGGGGGTGTCAGAGATATTACCCCACCCCTCAAGAATGTAGAGCCCCTTTGTGCAGCTGAAGGCCTCCCCTCACCCCTTTTCCTCCCACTCCATGGAAACCCATATGGAGCGGTCCCCAGTACAGATATGCAGATGGGTGCAGGCCCCTCACCCTCCAGGCATGGGCCTCCTCCAGGGCTGCACTTAGAACCTCCCGAGGGTTTTCAATGACACGCCCAGCATGGCCAGAGAAGTCCATGGCCACCAGGGTGTTATCCGAGACACTCCTCTGCAAATGGGATAGGATGGGAAGGGGAGGGGTCAGAATAGGGCCCAAGTATCCCTGGGACGGGGCCTGGGTACCCACCCCCAGCTAATGCCCATGTGCACACTCACCAGGGGTGGGGACCCCACACAGGACGGGCGCAGGTGGCGAGACTGTGCCTGCTGATAATTCTTATACAGTTGAACCCCATACTGGGGGGTGGAGAGAGAAAAAAGGCCTGAGGTCAAGCCGGTGCCACGGTCTAGGCTATGACACCCTCCAGACCAGGCCTCCCCAGCAGCAGAGCTGTGTTTCTGCCCCTGGATAAGGAGCTTTCTGAAGCCAGAGCTTCGACTCCAGCCTTGGACCAGGGATGCTGAGAGAGCAAGGCTGTGATGCCCTCTCATCCTGGAGACTTCCCGAAGGTAGATCTATCACTCCTCCCTCAGGCTGTGGACCCCAAAGGCAAGGCCAGCCTCCCATGCCACTCCCAGGGCCTCACCTTGAAGAGGCGGAAGGCAGCTAACCAGCAGGTGCGGCTCTGCTCATCCTCACTGCAAAAGACGCGAAGCCCCTTGTGGCCATTTCGAAGCTTGTTCGGCTGTGGGGAGAGGAAACTGGCTGGTTCCATATCTGCCTTTAGGACCAGATGTCTGTCTCCCAGTCTCCAGAGGGCAGGGCATGGTGCAGGGAGGAGTCTGGGTCCCAAAAGGAGCTCAGAACTCCCAGGTAGGATCCTGGGGATTGAGTAGCTCCCGGTGCCTCCCAGCCAGGCCAGGGTCTTCACCTTGATACAGAAGCCAAAGTCTGTGGGCATCCCGTACAGCTTGCGGCCCCGGGTCACCACATACACGTTAGACTCGTTCACGTCGGCTACGTACTGCAGGTGCCTCGGGTCCTGCGCAGCACAGGTGAGCAGGACTTGGTGCAGGTGAACCCTATCCCCCAGTTACCGCCCTCCCTAAGCCAGCTGTGGGGATTTCAGGCCCAGAGAGGGGCACACAAGTGCCTCGGGTTACATAGCAAATAGAAGTAGAGCCAGTACTCAAATTCAGTTCACCTGCCTCTCCCACTGCTACCTCCTGGGGCAGGTAGGCTGGGCGGGAAAGAGAAGCAACTGAGGGTCTCAGGGCCCAGGGGAAGAAAGGTCCAGGAGTTCTAACAGAAAAGGGGCAACGCCTAGAAGGACCAGGATGAGGAATCCGGGGGGCTGGGGCTGTCCGCCTCAATACCTCACCTTGGAGGTACCCTTGGTGGAGTAATAGAGGCCAGACCGGCGCAGGAAGCAGAAGAAGCGTTTCCAAAGCTTGCGTCCTGACCCCCGCAGCTGCAGGAAGCCCTGGATCTCGGGGAAGCTGCCTGCATTCAGGAAGTTCTGAGGCCAGAAGACAGGAAGGTGAGAGGCCTAGAGGGACACACACACACACACACACACACACACACACACACACACACACACACACACACGACTTCACAGAACCCGTTTTATGAGAAGAGGTGCTCCACATGCATTTATTGTCCCCATTTAATAAAGAAACTGACGCTCAGGCAGGGAGAGTGACATGTTCACTATCACAACTATGCTGGGCTCTCTTCACCACACAGAGAGGAGGTGCAAGGCTGATGGGCCAAGATGCAATGGGGATTCTGGGGAGTTATGACTATACTGTGAAAGGAGGGTGTCCCTTCACCTGGATTAGGTCTTCGTGGGATACGCCCGTGTGTGTGTCCAAACAGCTGGAGACCATCTTTTCTGGGAACAGGGAATGCTGGGAGAGAAAGGAGTCATGAGTCAGGGACTGAGGGTTCATATAGGGGATCATCAGGGTGTCCCAGAGGTCCCCCCACCTCCATCCCCGACACTCACTGGGGAGCTCTTGAACAGTTCATACTTGGCGAAGTTTTTGCGGAAAACAAAGCGGCTGTCTCCACCAATAGGCCAAGCAGCCTGCACTTCCACCACTGACTCATGGTCCTCCAAACCCCGCTCTGGGATCAAGGGCAAAAAGCGGGGTCAGTGGAAACCAGCCAAGGCCTCTCGGAGCCACCTGCCTAGCCCAAGTGGGAAGCATGTCCTCCCAGCCCAGGCAGACCCTGCACCTCAACTCACCCAGCGCTAGATGGGGGTGGCACTCCACCAGCCCCCAGTTCTCATCACTGAGGGCGTGAGCTCGCTGCACCAACATCTCACATACATAGCGCGCCGTGGCACCTGCCGCCACCTCCACCGACCGACTGGCCCCATCTTCACTGTACACCTTTACTACCTGTACCCCAGGAATTACAGATTCCTTGAGGAAGGGCAAAGGGTGGCTCCTTGCCTTCCCCCATCTGCTATACCTTCAGGAGCCCCTGACCAAATCCACCCTCCTCCACAGAAGTGGCACTATATCCATCCCAGTCCCATAGCACCCCCATAGCCCTGCCTTCTCTCTCCCAGGACAACTCACATGGGGGCAGCTGGTGTCTCGAGGGAGCAGCCCCCTTGCACTGGAGGGCCCCCCGAGAATGGGGGTCTGCGAAGGAGGACTGCAGAGCTCTGGAAAAGGGTTGGGGATGGAGGGTAGAGAGGTCGTCCGCAGCTCCTCCTCTCGAAGTTTCCTGTGTGGAATGGGGAGGGGTTGACTGCAAGCTTCTATGTATGACCGTTCCTCC
>NW_017731390.1:4503119-4507389 GCF_001890085.2 Hipposideros armiger | reverse complement strand
CCGCCCCCCCTACCCCACCAGCCCTCCTCAGCCCCAGCACCCCATAGTACCTGCTGGTGGGAATGGGCAGAGGCTGGGACCTCTTCACCTCCCCAGGCAGAGGGGCATCAGGGGGCGGGGGAGTCCCAGGAGGGGTTCCAGGGGCTGGGTACAGGTCTTCTGGGGAGCTGCTGCGATGAGGTGGAGACAGACCCAACTCCATGACATCTGAAGGAGAAGAGGGGGCTGAATGCGCTGCTCTTGTGCCTTTGTCTTGAGGAGAGGAGCCAAGAGGACCCAGACCTGACTTCACATAGATGTCAGGTGCCCCTCAGCGTTTACCCAGTACCTCATTGTTTCCCCTCTAACTAGGGTTCCCCTGGAAACTTTGGGAAAATTTTACAAAAGGGGGCATCGAGTCCCTGAGAAGGAAGCATTCTTGCTCCCTTCACAGGTGAGCCAGGAGTGGAACCCAGTGTTGGGACTCCTAGTCCAGTGCTCTTCTTTTCCTTTAGCCCCAAGTTGCCCAGGGCGAGAGCTAAGAGGGTCCCCCCACCACAAGCCGGGCAACAGCAACAGACTCCATGACCCACAGACTTGTCTGGGGCTCAAGCTCTCAATGTCAGGGCAAAGGGCCACCCTCTGTCTCCGAGCGTGGGGCACTCACTCCTCTGGGCTCTGCCCCAGGTTGTTCCAGTGCTTTGTTGCCAGACCTGGTTGCCAGAGCCTGTTGTGACAACGCCTGCCCAAGTGCTGAGTGATGCTGAGGGGAGGAGGGAGTGGGGAAGGACAGGTACCAGGGGGGCAGGTTCAGCTGCAGTGGGGTGGAGAGGGCTAGCCTGGCCGCACAAACCTGTGTGCCTTCCCCAGGCCCTTTCTCCTGCCCAACTTAAAGCCCCAACGCCAGAGCTAACACCTCTGGGAAGCCTTCCTGTATTTTCTACATTCAGTTGGAAGAGCTCCCAGAGCACTGCACTGGGGCCTCCTCGCCAATTATGTACTGTGCACCTGTCTTATCAACCCACTGGTCTCCTAGACTGTTCTCCTAGGTAGGGCTAGGGTCTTCCCCAAGTCTAAGCACCACAGGTACTGCATAGGCACCCAGGATGAGTAAGGATAGGAGAAATGGGGCAAAGATGCCCACTGTGGGTAGAGGTAGTGCAGGCCCCTCCCCCACAGGAACCAAGATCCCTTTGGCTGGGCCGAGGCCTGGGAGGACCTGGGAGACCTCACCAGTTCCAGCCCCCTGCCTGCTCTCCAGACCCTGGGCCAGTGTTGTTAGGCTGCCTGGGACACTTGGGACTGACCCCCCAGAATGGGGTAGGCCCCTAACCCTTAAGTGTGGGCATGAGGGGACTTGGGGGACAGCTGAGTCAGGGTGGGGCGGGATAGTACTGCCTGGGGCTCTCCATTCAACCTTGACTCATATGCACAACTTCCTGGCTTAAGAGAAACACAAACAACCCTGCCTCTACCCACCCCCCTCCACTCCCGCCCCCAACCTACCAGCCTGGAAGGACTAGGGAAGGCACAGGACAAGGAAAGCAACAGGGGATGACAAGGCGGTGGTGGAGGAGGAGGAGGAGGAGGAGGATACAGGGCCTGAGGCTCCTTTTGACATCATCCCTTCCTCCTCTCCCTTGGCCTACCTCCACTTCTCCAGTCCAGGTGGGACCTGCAATCTGTCCATTAGCCACCACCCAGCCCAGGAGCCCCCTCACCCAGAAAGAGAGAAGAAAGGCCAGGCCTGGATTTAGAGGCCCATTGGTAGTGGAGCCATCCTCCCAGGGGTACCCCTCACTCACCCAAAGAAAGCTTGCATTGCTCCCTCTCCTGTCTGGGGACACCCAGGCTTTCATTCTGCTGCTGCTGCCCACCCCTAGCACCCAGGACTCAGCCAGCCCACGGGACTCATCCACATCCCTCCTGGGGGAGGAAGACCCTCCTAACACATTCTCCCAGCGTCCTGGCAAGAGGCATAGCATACCCCAGGAGCAGGCGCAGAAAGTCAAGACACCCAGGAGGACAGATAGGCTGACAAGGAAAGGTCCAGAAGGGAGAGCAAAGGAGACTCAGGATCCTGCTGGGAAGGGAAAGATACACTCACCATTGATCATAACAGACACCAGAACATCAACACCAAAACAATGCTCCCACGCTCACCTGTCAAACAGCCCTGGCGACTTCATTCAAGGGAGGACTAGGGAGGGAGTTTGCAGAGGCTACCCCTCTAGGAAGCCCGAGACCGGCACTGGGGTGGTCTGGGTCCTCCCCCATCCCAGATGGACGAGGAATCAGGGTAGTGTTTGGAACGGGAGAGGGGAGGTTTAAATCAGAGTAGTATGGCCTCAGACCTGGGTTTGGTCTTCAGATCCCTCCACCCTGCCCTCCAGACCCTACTAAGGCAAAGAGTAGGGAGGCATAGTCAGGAAGGACCAGAGAGATGAAAGGGGAGAACTGGGGTCCCAGCTGTGGGGCCTGGACAGCCTCCTTCCCAACAGATCTGAAGCTTTCAAACTGGGGCCTTAAGAAATTTGCTTCTGTTGAAGAAGCCAAACCCCAAAACCAACCTGTCCCCTCAACACTGCAAGTCCAAGCAGCGGCTTTCCCCAACGCCTCTCCTGCCCCCGCGGCTCCGGCCCCACCCTCCTTCCCTCCCTCACTGTCTCCTGCCTCCTTGTTTACTTCCTGAGTCTTGCCCCACCTGGCTGGCCCCAAGGGCGGGTGGCAGGGCCCAGAGTTTAGGGCCGAAAGAAAACAAGGCCACCTTCGGTGCTTCCCTGGGTGGGGGGAGGGGCTGGCAGGACAGAGGCCTGGGCTGGGGGCCCGGATGTGGTGGGAAGACCAGGTCTAACCCAGAACTCCATGTCCCGCCCCCATCGGGATTGATTGTAGGGGGGAAGGCTCAACTTTTGGGGGAGCTCTTAGGGTGCAGGGCCCAGGTGAGGAGGCGGGGAACCCCTATGTGACTTGGAGTTGGGGGGAGGGCCCAAGACCTTGAGGCCCCGCCTACTCCCTCGCTCAGGAAAAAACGCCCAATGGGAGAAGGGGGGGCAGCTCTTTTAAAGTTTAATTTGGTAAGAATGCTAGAGTGTCTGTGGAGTTAATCATTACAGGCTGCTTGCCTTCGTGGAGGGCCCCCCAGCAGGGTTATCAGGGGAAGAGGGGAGAGCAGAGTCCACAACAGGCAGACCAAGAGGGGGCATTCTGGAATGGCTGTGGGGTTAGGATGCCTTCCAACGACGGACAGGTGCATTCTCCATCCTCAACGTGCCAGGGGGACCCAGGCTGGGACCCGGGTCTTTCTCCAGCCTATTCAAACAGGCAAGACCATCTGCCCCCCCACCCCCTCGCCAACACGCACACACACTGCGCCAGGCCGCGCTGTGCTGCTGACCACCCCAACATCCAGGTCTCCAGCCTTTCCAGCCCACTTAGTTCTGAAGCCAGGAGGGATCCCGAGCCTTCCCCGTCCCCATTCTCCCATTCGAGGGCAGGACCCTGTGTTCCTGAACACAGATACCATCCGGAGAGACGGAGCTCGAGCAATTTACAGAATCCCTCTTGAACTGCGCTCCAGTCTGAAGCCCCTCCCTCCCGCCGCGGAGATGTCCGTCTTTAGTAAAGACTGGAGGAAACTCAAACCGGGGTAAAATCAGGTTGAGCAAGGGAATGACTCGGGGGCAGCTTCCTCGGTATTCGGACCCCCACTCCCAGCTCGCCTTCTGAGAATGGGGAGGGGCTAGTTTCAGCGGGAAAGCTGCGTCTCCGGGAGTAGAAAATCTGAGATCTAACTTCCCGGTCCCCATGTGCTATTATAGTTTGTCCGGGGGGCGGGGGGGGTGGGGTGGTACAGAGAGGGAAGGAAGGATTAGAGAGGACAGGAAATGAGAATAGGGAAAGACCGTGGGCAGATGGTGAGGAAGGGGAGGGATGGGAGGCTAGGGGAGAAGAGAAAGTGAGGCCGCAGGAGGAACACAGCAGGAGGCCGAATCTTTCCATATTGACCCCGGACCTGACGGTACTCCCCACCCCCAAGATGAAATGCCCGCTTTGGTCCTTACCTGGACCCGGGGAGTTGCTAACACCTGGCTGGGGCCTCCGGTTTACGGAGGGAGACGCCAGGCCCTTAACTACCTGTCCCCCTCTTGCCCCCGCCCTTGGCCTGACATCACTGAGGGGGGAAGGGGAGGGGGAACCAGTTGGCCGCCCGGCCGCTCACCTGGGCAGCCAGCCAGCTCCTGGCCCTGAGACGGGCACAGCCTGGGGCCTTGGTGCGGCTGGGGGGTGG
>NW_017731390.1:4474938-4503074 GCF_001890085.2 Hipposideros armiger | reverse complement strand
GGGGGGGTGGGAGCAGATTGTCGTCTGGGACCGATCTCTGTCCCCTTACCTGTAAAAGCCTCAGCAGAAGTAGCAGGACACAGAGTCCGAAGTCCGGCACAGTCTAGGGACCCCAGACACCTGGACTTAATTTCAAATCCACTCCCTCTTCTCTACAGGTGGTAGGAGGGTGTCCCGCCTTTGGACACACAAATGGGGGCGAGGGAGGGTGAGCCCAGTGTGTACCGGCTCCTGGCGCAAGGAAACTAAAATTATCTTGGGCAGGTGGGGGCGGGGCCTGGAGGAGGGGCATGGGAGGAGGAAGCTTAGGCTGGGCGGGGACTCCCTGAAACTCTACGCCGGCTGGGATTGTTTTTACCCTTCTTAGCCTGGCAGCAGGTGCCAGGGGAAAGGCGGAGACAGTCGAACTGAATAGCCTCTAGAGCGAAGACCTCACAGCCTGGGAGGGAGGTGAGAGGAAACGGCCCCGCCCACTTTTCCCCTTGCCCCTCCTCAAACCTGGAGTGTTCATTGGCCAAGCCAGGGGGCCTGCTCTGGGTCCTACCCCCTGGGGCGAAGGGCGCTCTAATAAAGAAGGAAGCCAATCAGAGGAGTGTCCAGCAACATGGCCTGCCCCTTGACCTCCAGCCGCAGCCTGGCCACCCAGGCTGCATCCTGGCTCCTCAGAGGCATCGAGGGTATGTCCTCCCTTCTGAGCAAAATCCAGGGGCTTAGCTTCTCCTACTGAAATTGAAGGGGTAAGGCATGGTCTCTTGGTAGGGAAAGCTCTGGCCACGTGCCAGGGGACTCCCCTATAACGCTCACTTTAGCTCTCTCCTTTTGCACTAGGCAAACACTGGGGTGTGGAGGGGAGGACCTGGAAGGCTGAGATTAAAGGCAGAGGCCACCTCCCAGCCTGAAGTGGGTGATAGTTGGGTAAACAAAACAATCCATAGGGTGATAAGAGGTCTGCCCTGGGAGACCATGAGAAGTGGCTTCAGCCTCCACTTTCTCCAAACTATGTTTTCCTCCGAAAAACCAGTGTGAGTAGACTAAGCAGAGAAGTGGGGAAAGGGGCAGGTCACCTGGGCCATAGAGTAGCTTGTGGAAAGCACAGTAGACAATTCACTCAATCATTCTTTCATTCAACTGATATTTGTTAAGAGCCTATTATAGGCCAACCCCATGCTTGGTACTGGGATCCAGTGGTAAGCAACAAAAACAGACCGCACCCTTGTCCTCATGTGGCACAGTTCAGGAGACTGATGCTAATCAAAGAATTATACAAATAATAAGAAACAACAGGTGACAACGATGCTGGGAGAATGACTCACCCAGGGAGTTAGAGACTTCTCCTTGGAGGTGACATGTGAGCAGAGGGGAAGCTGTCTGGGGCAGGGAAATGGGTGTGGAAGGTGTGGGGAAAGACAAGTGTTTTGGACTCAGCTGTGTTTCTCAAAGTGTAGCTTGTGACCATCTGCCTCCAAATCTCTCTAGGCTTGTATAAAAAACAGATCCCGGTGCCCCTCCCTACCCACTGAATCTGTCTCTGGGGCCAAGACCCAGGAATGTGTGGTATTGACAAGCCTTCAGGTGGTTGTTCCGTGAACCAGGTTTAAGAGCCAACCATCCTGTCTGTCCAGACCAGCAGGAACTATGGGCAGAGGCCAGACCCTGCAGGGTCTACATGTGCTTAAATAGAGAGAGGCACAGAGGAGCAGGCAGATCTTTATTTTGGAAAGATCACTCTGGATGTTGAAGGGTAGGTTAGAAAGGGAAGCCAGAGGGCTGAGGGCTGTAGGATTCCATTAAGGCTTTCTGAAGGGGGTGGAACTAAAACAGATCTGGGGTTGGGGTGGGGTGGGAGAGAGGGGTTGACAGTAGAGGGGCACAGGGACTTGTAGGAGGTAATGGACTGTTGTATATCTTGGTGATGGTGGTAGATGTACAACTGTGTGTCAGAGATCACAGAAAGGTACACTCAAGAGGGTGAATTTTACTGTGTATAAATAGTATCTGAATTTTTTTTTAATAAAAAAAGAAACAACAAAAAATAGATTTATAGGTCAGTGGAATAGAATCAACAGTCCAAATATAAACCTTTACATTTTTTATCAATTGATTTTTGACAAAAATGCCAAGACAATTCAGTAGGGGAAAAGGACAGTCTTTTCAATAAATGGTTCTGGGACAAATGACTATCCACATGCCTAAAGATGAATTTAGATCCTTCCCTGATACCACGTACAAAAATTAATTCAAAATTGATCATAGACCTAAACATAAGAGCTGAAACTATAAAACTTCTAGAAGGAACCATGGGAGAAAATCTTTATGATCTTGTATCTCAGATACAACAGCAAAATTACAGGTGGCAAAAGGAAAAATTGATATATTAGACTTCATCAAAATTAAAATATTTTGCCCTTCAAAAGACATCACTAAGAAAATTTAAAAAAAAACAAAAACTTGTCAAACATTGGGAGTAAATATTTACAAGTCATCTATCCAGTTAGGGACTTTGTATTTAGAATATATAAAGAATGCTTATGAATCAGTAATAGACAAACAACCCAATTAAAAATGGGCAAAATACTGTTCAACTCTTGCAAGGGATGTTGGGCTATGCCCACCCACAACTAAGGTTGAACACGGCACCTTGAGCTGAGCTGCCCTGAGTGGCCGATGGGCGGCCGGATGACGACTGGACTTGGAGCTGAGCTAGCTGTGTCCTCCACAACTAAGATTTAAGGACAACAATTTGGCTGTTCCCTTTCCCCAATTCCCCAATACTGTTGCCCTTCTCCAATTCCCCAATAAAATCTTTTACAGAAGAATGGGCAAAATATTGGAATATATATTTTTCCAGATAAGATACATGAATAGTAAGCACATGAAAAGATGCTCAACATCATTAGTCATTACAGAAATGCAAATTAAAGCCACAAGGACATACCACTTCACACCTACCAGGATGGCTATAATCAAAGAGATAGACAACAAGTGTTGACAAAGGTATGTGGAAACAAATCCTCATATACTTTGCTGGTGGAAATGTAAAATGGTAAAGCCACTTTGAAAAATAGTTTGGCAGTTTCTTAAAAAGTTAAACATAAACTTACCATTCAACCCAGCAATTCTACTCCTAGGAATCTACCTAAGAAACATGAAAATACATACATATACATACTCTTCAAATGTACTTACATGAACACCCACAGCACCATTATTCAAAATAGCCCAAAACTGGAAATTCAAATGGCTATCAATTGGTATCGAATAAACAAAAAGTGGCATATCCATACAATGGGATACTACTCAGCTACAAAAAAGGAACAAACTACTGGTAATGCTACAGCATGGCTGAACCTCAAAAACTACACTGAATGAAAGAAGCCAGAAGCAAAAGACCACATATTGTATCATTCCATTTGATATATGAAATGTCCAGAAAAGGCAAATTTATAGACAGAAAGCAGATCAGCGGTTTCCTAGGGCTGGATCTGAGAGATGAATTGACTGCGAACAGGCAGGAGGGCCCTTTTGAGCTTGATGGAAATGTTCTGTGACTGGATTGTAGTGATGGTTGCATAATTCTATAAATCATTGTTTAAAAAATGAATGGTTTTCCTAAGACTAATATAAATAAATAAATAAATAAAAACAATGAATGGTTTAAAGAAATAAATGGTAGAGTGGGTGACCTGGGTTAGTATACTATGGTGGGGAGGACGCCAGAAAGGGAAGAGGCAGGGAGACAGCCTCCATTTCTAGAGTTGCAAAACGGGAATAGTGATGCCAGCCTGTAGTGAAGCTGGGATAACAGAGGAAGTGCAGGAACTGTGTGCATGTGATGGGGAGCATACAGCTTGAGGAGGAGCCCCGAAACCTATGGATCCTGAATGCAGGGGAGAGGGGGTCACTGCCCTAGGTTGTGTCTACAGTTTAGTCAGAAATACTTGAGGGTGTGACTGTGGGGTGGTTTAAAATGCCATCAGCATGTTAGCAAGAAATGGCAACTATTCTATACCATCAGCCAACCCCAGGCCCTGAGACCCCTTGCTCCACCACATTCTCTTCCTGGAAAGCGCTTTGCAGTTTAAGAGAGTTCATTAGATTAAATAAGACCGTGAAGTCCAGCGGACACCAGGTGCGGGACAAGCTCAGGAGCTCGGAGAACCAGCGCGCAGGTTAACGCGCGGTCTGGACTCGTCGACCAAGTCCCAAGCTTTCTATTTAGCTAATAGGGTCAAAACATAGTAGCAGCAGCGGCCTGCAGGGGGAGCGCCCGGACGTAACGCGCTGCCCCGCCCCTTCACGTGCCCGCGGCGTCGCGTCACACCCGGAAGCAGCGTCTGGATCGGAGCGGGCAGCAATGAGCGGCGACCTGGGGCCGACGTCTGCAGCGCCCCATCCCAGGGAGATCGAACCCGGCAGTGGGGTCCGCATCGTGGTGGAGTACTGGTGAGCAGCTCTGCCCAGTGGGGTTCCGGCCCGGACAGGGGTGGGTCCACGGGAGCCCCCCCCCCCGCCATCCCGAAACCCGAGCGGACCCCAGGCATCTTCTCCCTAGTGAACCCTGCGGCTTCGAGTCGACCTACCTGGAGCTGGCAAGTGCCGTGAAAGAGCAGTATCCTGGCATCGAGATTGAGTCGCGCCTGGGGGGCACAGGTGAGGCCCGCAGAACACCTGCTGAGTCAGAGTTCTAAATCCCAGCTCTATGGTTTTTAGCTCTGGCATTGGCCGTTTTAGTGTCCAGCCGTGTCTGGCACATAGTAAAATGTCCAGCCAACTTGAGGCCCCTTCCATAGGTGAGGGGGTCACAGATGGAGCCTGTAGGGAAAAACCGGTGAGACTGAAGAAGTATAGGTTTGAGGGGAGGGAGCCCTTCATTTAGTTCAAAGAAAGGACACACAGATGACACGTCCTGTAGGTGCCTTTGGCTTGACCCAGGCTTGGAAAAATGCTTAAAGAACTGCAAGAGCCTCTATTGGGCCAGTGAGGGAACGTGAAGGAGTGAGTCTGTGTCAAGTCTAAGTTGTGTGGAAGACTCCACCTTTGGAGGACCTCCCAACTTTTGCCTGTCTTCAGCATACAGTTCATTCATCGGTTTATTCACTACCAGGGGCCTTTGAGATCGAGATCAATGGACAGCTGGTTTTCTCCAAGCTGGAGAATGGGGGCTTCCCTTATGAAAAAGATGTGAGTATTTGCAATGTTGGAAGTACCGCCCTGGTTTACTCTACCGCTACAATGAATCATCCCATTCCACATCTCTGCCCACTAGCTCATTGAGGCCATCCGAAGAGCCAGTAACGGAGAACCCCTAGAAAAGATCACCAACAGCCGACCTCCCTGCGTCATCCTGTGACTACATGGGATTTCAGGTTCCTGCTCATCTGGGATCCAAGCCTTGGTTTCCCCTTTGGTCCTGGTGAGGGTTTTTCATTGCCTTTCCCCTCACTTAGCTCCTGGTAGCTAAGAGACCCTGGCCTCCACTTTGCCCCGTGGGGTACCAGGAGGGAATAGAAACTTATGTGATCTCGGTGGGAGAGCCTCTCGGTTGACATTTCCACAGCCACCTTATACCCCCTTCCCAGGATCAGTGCACACACAAGCCCACTCCCCTCCAGCTTAGCCGTAACTGTCAAATGCCATCGTAGTTTTAACTTATTTTCCACTAGCCCTGGGCAATGTCAGCTATTGGCAATAAAGTGGCACTACAAACACCTGTGGCCAACTAGTGTGTGTTTTTATATCAAGTCTGGGAGTGGGGGAGGGTGGGTGGGTTAGGGGGAGCACAGAGTCCAGCCCAACCTTTATACCACCAGGGTGGCTGTGCTGGATGGGTGGGCTTTTTCTGGATATTTACTTCTATTATAGTTCAGTGATCTCCTCTCTCAGTCAACACAAGGGAAGAATCACACAGTAGACACCACCTCTTCTTTCCTCCCCCCTCCTCCCAACCCCCCTCCCCCCAAGGAAGAAATTACCCATTCTGGTGGGTGTCCTTAGAAATCCGTTGGGTTTTTTTGTTATTTTTTTTGGGGGGGGGTTGTTCGTTTGGTTTTTTCCTAAGCAAGAATGATTTGGTTGTCAAAGGGCTCTCAGATTACAGTCCCAATTCCCAGACCCCTAGCCCCACCCCCCAACCCCAAAGCCAGAAAGCTGGAAGACAGGCTTCTCATTCAGGCTTCCTAAAGATCACTAGCCACTTCCTTCAGGAAAAAAAATGAGTTAAGTGTAAGTTAGGAGGTAAGCAGTAAGGGATGGCACACAGCCACCCCCAGACAGAGGCTGGTGCCCAGCTGTTTTCCAAAATATATTTGCAGGTAGAGAAAGTGGGTATGGAGAAGGGACATCTTTCCCTCAACCCCAGGGAATCCCCCACCCACCCCCCTCCACAATACCCACTCTCCCCAAGTCCTTATTTCATCTTAAAAAAAAAAAGTAAAAACAAAACAAAAAAAAAACCACTCTGTACAGGACTAGATCTGGGTACTACTGCTGCTCCCTTCTTCCTGGAGCAGAGCTAGGTCTCAGGAACAGTCTCTGAATGGATAGCTTTTGTCCTAGCTACTCCTTTCGGGCCTGTGCCCCTCCTCGGCCCAGCTTCCTTAAGTCCTTCAGTGCCAGGGATCTGGAAGAATACAGCCAGGCTGGGCTGCTCCCTTAGGTAAGGAGACTGTGGTTATGGCATCCATTGGCCCCTGGAGTTTGCTGGGGCCCGGCTCGAATCAGTCAAGACTCTCCAGTGCTGCGGCTTTTTTCTAACCAGACTGAGCCACCTGGAAATTGGAACAGGAAGGAAGGTTCCTGGCAGGGCAGGCTCTGCTGGATGTGGTCCAAGGGCCCTCTCTCCGCCTTGTAACGACAGAGGCCAGAAGTCAGGCCTTTCCCACTCCCCGAGGGTTCAGCAGGACGTAAGCAGACTTGGCCTTTGGTTCACACTGGCACATCCAGACCCAGGTACTCAGGGTTCTCTGCTGTAGGGGTCCCTTCAAAGGTGTTGGATGGAGAGCCCCGCTCTGATGGGTCCTGGTCCCAGTAATAGAGGTTGTCAAAGGCCGGACTGAAGGCTGGAGGTGGGTGGGGTTGAAGGGTGGCCTTGCCACGGGGTGCTAAGTACTCAGGGTTCTCCACGGCACCCCCAAAGGCAAAAATGTCTTTGACAACCCCATTCTTCCCAGGGGAGAGAGTCTTGGGGGAGAGAGTCTTGGGCCTTTCCAGAGTGGCACCGGCAGGACGAGGAGGCAGAGGACCCTCTAAGGGTGAGGGGGGCTGCGGGTGAGCCTCTGGCTGGTTCACGTATTCTGAAAGGACAAGAGAAAGGGGCTTGTTAGGGGAAGGAACCCATGTGTCCCAGCTACTATCACAGTCCCCACAGTGGGCCTTCGGCTGAGGGCCCCCAACTTCCCCACCTCCCAATCTCAGCTCAGGCCTGGATTCCATACCGGGTTGGGGGCTGCAGGTCAGAGGGGCGACATAGCCATCAGTCTCAGGGGGCAGGGGTACTGTGGGGTCCTCACTGTACCGCTGTAGAGGGCTGAGGTCATGTGTGGGGAGACCCTGCAGCCCCTTGGCTGCCCCCATTCCCAAGTCGCTGTCGAACACATCAGAGCCTGCCCCTTCTGAGGATACCAGTGGAGACTTGGGGGGCTCCTCCTCAGAGGGCTCCAGCCCCAGCGTCAGTTCACCACCACCACTCTGGGGACAAAAGAGAAGGTCAGAGTGGGAGTTATTCATGGATTTGGGGTGGAGACTCCATGGGAGGTGACAGGGTAACAGGAGATAAACAGAAGTCACCTTTGGGGTATGACAGTCACAGTGGAGAGAATGGGTCACAGGTTGAAAGGCAGTAGGAACCCTTCTTAGGGAAAACGGGATCTCCATGAGAGGCGATGGTTGTGGAGGGACATGGGAGAAAGGGACCCTAGTCCACTGGGATCAGGGGAGGTAACCAAACACCCACCAGGTGTGACCGAGGGCACTGACCCTGGTGGATGAGCTGCGGTGCCTGTGGTGAGCTGTGCCCCCAGCACCTGGGGCAGGATCTGGGCAGAAGAAGCCCTGCTGGGGTACCAGGTACTCCTCAGCGTCCACAAGGTCCCCCATGTCGTCATCCTCTAGCAGCGAGCGGTAGAAGGTGCTGTCCAAGGGGCTGGCAGGACCCAATTCCTCATTCTGGGGAGGAGGGAGACAGCGTGGCAGCCTCTTCCCAGCCCAGCACTCAGTCTCCCGAGGTAAGGTGAGTCAGGCAAGGGCTGGGCTTGGGGGCCTGGGCCTCAGGAGTCATCTCTCTTTCCACCCTCTGCAGGAGAGTGCTTAGTTATAGGCAGGGATGGAGCAGAAAGGCCTAGTACCTGGATGACCACAAAACGTTGGGGGTCCCTGGCCATGCGGGAGAATTCAGCCACCAGCTCCCGGAACCGAGGCCGACATTCAGAGTCGATCATCCAACCTGGGAGCAGGAGGGAGCTCAGCATCTCAGTTCCCAATGCAGCCTGTGTGCAGCCCCACCCCCTCGCCCTCTCAGGTCTGATCTAGTGAAAGCCCTTGGGTGATAGAGCTAAGATCCCAGAACCTTTGAGAATCTCTTTAAGTCTGCCCTTTTCATTTTGCATCTAAGTTTTCCTAGCTGATCTCGAGCGTCCCTGGACTGGTACTATAAAAGGGAAGCAAGACCCTTTTAAGGCTCCTTTAACCATATCAGGGCCCCTGGGTCCACATACATCCTGCTCGTGGCCCTCTCCCATGCCCCCTGGAGGCCCCTTCACTCAGGACCTCCCACCCCTCCACACAGCCAGCACAGCTCATCCACACACATTTGACCATGATCATGTAGACATCGATGGTGCAGATGGGGGGCTGGGGCAGCCGCTCCCCCTTCTCCAGCAGGTCAGGGATCTCCCGGGCTGGGATCCCATCGTAAGGTTTGGCCCCAAAAGTCATCAGCTCCCATACAGTCACACCTAGGGCAGAGACAGGGTTAAGAGGTGGGGGCAAGAGGGAGCTTTAGCGTACTGAGCCCCAGAGGCTCCGTCCAGGAGCCGAGCACCATGTGGGAAGGAAGGAAGCGATGTGATGCTCAAGGGCAGGAACTACCAAGTCTTCCCCAATCCCTGGGATGCGTGGACCCTGGCAGATCGAGGCACTGGCAGCCCCTCCTTTCTGCCCCACATTCATGCTAAGGTGTCTCCATTAATTCTCCCATCTCAACTCTCATCCTCATCCTTCTACCAACATCCCCCCCATGGACAGGGCCATGGCTCCTCTGCCACCACTCCCCATCACGCACCGTAGCTCCACACATCACTCTGGTGTGTGAACCGTCGGCGGAGAATGGACTCCAATGCCATCCACTTGATGGGCACCTGGGAGAGCAGAGGAGAAAGTCCTTGGACTAGGTGTGGGGCGAGACGTGGCCATTCTCAGAGTTCTCCCAGGGCCAGATCCCATTCCACCTTGCCTCACTCTGCTCCCTCCTCTAACCTTGCCCCCATCAGCGTGGTACTCCGTCTCGTCAATGTCCAGCAGCCGAGCCAGCCCAAAGTCTGTGATCTTGACATGGTTGGGACTTTTGACCAGCACGTTTCGGGCAGCCAGGTCCCTGTGCACAAGCCGCACTTCTTCCAAGTAGCTCATCCCCTGGGATAAGAGGCACCCATGTGAATCATGCTCTGGCCACACTCTCCCAGGAAACCTCCCCATCCTAGCCCTGGGTGGGGACAGCCTTGCTCCCAAGGGCACCCACAGAGCCCGGCCCCCTGGGTGCATACCTTTGCAATCTGCACGCACCAATTCAGCAGGTCCTGGGAGCCCAGGCGCCCTCGGTGTTCTCGGACGTGGTCTAGGAGGCAGCCATAGGGCATAAGCTGTGTCACCAGCTGCACTGTGGAGGTCAGGCAGATGCCCAGGAGGCGCGATACATACGGAGAGCCCACACCAGCCATCACATATGCTTCCTAGGGGCAAGGGTACACACTGAGAAGGTATGGGAGACCACACACCCTATCCACCACATGTCCTTCCTGAGGGCTGAGGCAGGACTGGGGACCTCACCGGATCCGACCCCATCCAATACAGACCAGAACCACAGCCCACAGACTGGGGAGGTTAAGAGTTGAGGTGTGGGGATAACACAGAGCGTCTCCTCAAACTCCAGTGAAGAGAGAGCCCAGAGCCCAGACCTGCAACCAGGGGGTCCCTCCTGTACTCCCGGCTGGAGAGGGTGGAGGGGCTTACGTCCAAGATTTCTTTGTTGGCTTTGGGAGATGTGTTTTCCCTTAACACTTTGATGGCCACTGGGATTTTCACATTCTCCCCATCTGGGATCCAGATACCCTGGACAAAAAGAGGAGGATATGAGCAGGAAGAGGGCCAGCCAGATGCATCCAACCTGCAGCAGTCTAGAGGGTCATTATTTGTGCTCTGAATACCCTTCCCCAGCCTTGGGCCAACCCCACTATTTAGCAACAACCTCACTATTTAGCCTCACGCTCCAGTCCCCTTCCCCTTGTTCCACACTCTATAACTGCTGCACCGAATACCACCCCCCCCAACCCTTGGCTACCTTCCCCAACAGAACCCTTGGCCACACCCAACACATCCTCTGGGACCACCCACCCCGGACTTTGGCCCCATCTCTGACCTTATAGACTGTGCCAAAAGCTCCTGATCCAAGCACCTTCACCTTCCTCAGCTCTGTCTCTTTCAGGATCCGCATCTGAGCCTGGTTGGGCATCGCTCCGCTAGGTGTCAGAGGCTCCACCAGCTGGGATGAGGGGGTGACCTTGCATCAGTGCCTGCGGGGCTGGGCCGCAGACCCCAGGCGGGCAGGGAGGCCCTCAGACCACCTCACCTCTGTTTCCTGCAGCAGCCTCCGCATCGTGTACTTTCGGATCTTCTGCCGCCTTCGCCTAACTACAATGCCGAAGACGACCCCCACGACCATGAACAGCAGAGTGCCCACCACAGTGGCAATGATGGTCGTCACAGGACTGGGGACAGAAGCCAAGGTCAGGGATTGGGGACCAATCTAGTGTAGAGGGGATGGAGGGGCCCCGTGGAGGGGCATGAAGGTCGCTGGTGTTTGGAAAGGGAATTTGGGAGGATGACCCACAGGCTTCCGTCCTCTCTTCCCTACTTTAAAACTTCCCTTGGCTCCCTATTGCCTCCAGGATAAAGTCCAAACTCCTTGCTGGACATTTCAAAGCCCTCTCCACCCACATCTCCAAATTGTCTATGCTCTTGACCATGGCTGTAGTCCAGGGGTCTCAAACTTCCTGACAAAAATCACCAAGAAGCTTGTTAATATGCACAAGTCTGGAGCCCCACCCCCAGAGATTCTGATTGTGGTATGGGGTGGGGCCCAGGAATGTACACCCAGTGATTCTGATGCTCTAGCCAAAATTTTCAGCCATAGGTTCATGATTTTCCACACCTCCCAACCTTTGCACATGCTGTTACTTCTGCCTGGACCACCATATCTCCATAGGATCACCTTTCAAGACTCATCCTGGAATAGATGGCACTCCTCGGTACTAACCCTACGTCGCTGTCATCCTTGCCCCTTTCCCTTGCTTAGTCAAGGGCTAGCACATCACAGACCTCTAATAAACACTTGTTTCATAGACAAATGACTGCCTAGGACATACTCTAATCTGTTTTTCTCCCCAAAGCTCCCCACTGACCACCAAGGGGCTGGTAGGGGATGAGGGGCGATGCTGTAGCTGCACTCTCTTCTCAATCTACCTTGAGTCCTGGGGAGTCAAACGCTGCCTATGTCCCTTACAAGACATCTAGCTACTCAAGGGTGGGGAGGTACTGGGTGTCTTTGCCATCTTCTCCTGTTCCCCACCCCTCAAGCATCATCTTGAGCAGGTCCTCCATTCACTTGTTGAAGCGAATTGAAAGGAGGGTCAACAGTGGAAAAGTGGGCAAGGAAGGGACATGTTGATGTCAGGATACCCCCTTTCCGGCAGCAGTGACCACCTAGGGGCTGGTGGGAGACTGAGGAGCAGCATAGGGTGCATTCTGGGGACCAAGCTGACCTGGCTTTCTGCTCGGCGGGGCAGCCCTTGTCATCCAAGTCCACACAGCTGCAGGAGAGAAAGTCCTGTCAACAAGGCTGGAACCACCTCCTGTCACTCCAGCCTCACAGCGGCGCTGAGGTAGGTGTGGCTGGGTTTTCATCCTCATTTGACAAAAGGCAGAAACTGGGCTCAAGGTCACCAGTGCCTTTCTCACAACCCACAAGGGAATCCCTCCTCTAGCCTGTGACCCCGCACCCCCTGCTCCCCTGCACCTCCCTGTGGTGTGTCCTGTGGGGGGACACCCAAAGGAGCATCAAGTCCAAAAGCTTGGCCATTCCCTCCATGAAAGGCCAAGGTAGTAAACTGGCACAACTTCCGCAGAAGACAGTTTGGCAACACCTATTAAATAATGTCTGTGACCAGCAGTTCCACCTCTCAGGATGTACCCTAAAAATGCCAACACCTGTAAACTGAGGGGCACGGACAAGATGCTCACATGTACATGGAGCTCAAGTGCAATAGAAAAGGCAACACGCTCAGTCAACATCCCTCAAACAGGGACATGGTTAAAGACTACATCCATGTCGCAGACTGAGTAGTTCAAAAAAAAAAAAAAAAAGAAGGTAGATCCATGTGCACTCACAAGAAAGGGCCTTCAAGACACATAAGGGGGGTGGGGCACAATGCAGAACACTACGTGGAGTATGAGTCCATTTACATACAAAATGCACACAAACACCAAAACTGATTATGCATTGAACTATACGAAATTGCTATGTTCTTGACCATTTTTGATCTACAAAAACAGCAATTTATATGACTCAACCTAATACACATGTGATATATGTTTATGTAAATGTGTGGAGAGAGAGTCTGGAAGGATACCCACAGGGTGAATCTGCTGATTCTCCCCAGGGAAGGGTCGGGGGGGGGGCAGAACAAAAGGGCACATTTACTTTGCAATGTGTATGTTTTTATAGTGCTGAAAATGTTAATTACAAGGATGTATTCATGTATTTCATGTGTAATTAAAGGCAGCTATATGAAAAAAGTAAAAATAGGGTAGATCATCGTGTTAGGACATGAAAAAACATGGCAAGATTCTTTTAAGTGAAAAGAAGCAATCTGCAAACAATATGTATGGTCTGTGATCCTATTTTGGTAAAAAGAAACTTATGTTGGGAGGTGGTAGAAGAGGGCAAAGGGGATCAAATATATGGTGATGGAAGGAGAACTGACTCTGGGTGGTGAACACACAATGCGATATACAGATGATATATTATAGAAATGTATACTTGAAGCCTATATAATTTTACTAACCAATGGCACCCCAATAAATTTAATAAATAAATGTTAGAATACAGACAAATAAAAACTGGAGAATAATATATATTAACATATATATAATATGTTATAAGAATACATGTTAGAATGTGCACAGATAAACACTGAAGAGTATAACATTTTATATGTTATAATAATATATATGTTAGCATGTGTAGTTAAAAAACTAGAGGAAAAATATTACAGAGTATTAACAGTAGGGACAGAACTGCTAATGACATTAATTTATATTTCATGTTTTAATTAAAAAAACTTTTTGACAACATGTTACTTTTGTGGTCAGGAAAAAAAAGATATGAAAAATTACGTCTCAGGGTAAGCAAAGGCAGAATTGTCCCCCTTTTATAATAAGAGCCCCAGAGAGGCTTCTTGGAACAAAGCCCTCCTTTTTGTAGAAAAGGCCCTCAGACTCACGAGTGGGTGCAGTTGATGGGGCACGGCTGGCACGTGCCCTTTTCATCTGGGAACTTCCAGATGGGCATGAAGGAGAGGTCCGGTTTCACACCACTGGGGCAGCGAGCGACGCAGAAGGAAAAGTCCTTGTAGTGGGCACAGGCCACACACTGGTCAGCCTCCTGGGAGGGGAGGAAGGGTTTGTGTGGGGCTGGCAATAGGATCAGGCCCTTGGGTCCCCTTTGAGCTTCCCACTGCCACTCAGCAGCACTTTTCACCCTGCTCCTGGGACAGCCCAGACCGGCTGTGTCTGCAGCCCCTGCTCTTTACCCAACTCCCCCCACCCCCACCCCCGAAGGCTTGATCCCCAAGCCAGGGACTTCAACTGAAGAACTGGAGGCCTAGGAAGGGAGTGCATTACTTAAAGTATAACAGCAAGTAATAATAGTATCTAATATGTAGAAAGCCTTTCCCATGCTCAGGCACTGGACCAAATCCTATTTTAAGCTAATTCTTACTGTACCCTCATGAGGCCGGTACTAGTATGATACTCATTTTACAAAGCAGCAAACTAAGGTTGGAAGCAGAGCCTGGATTTGAATCCAGGTAATCTGATGCCAAACCCACGTCTAACCATCTTGGCACAGCCACAGCCAAGGACACTGGCTTCCCTGGGACCTCTACACAGCCTGAAGGGACTCAGGGACCACAACACAACTCTTGCAGTCCCCAGCATCCCAGCCATACTCTGCCCTCCTGCTATTCCGCCCTCCCACTGTTCAGGTCTGAGCTCAGGGCTCTCTCCACAGATGTTTGACCAGACTTGGCCATGGTCAGGCCCCTAGCAATCTGCCCTAATCCACCCTTACTTCTCTCCACCCAGCTCTGAGCCCACCAGCACCTCACCGATCCTAAGCAGGTCACTGAGCCATTCTGGGGTTGACACTCAGGGTGGCACGGCAGACAGTACCTGTCCTTCACATACTCCCGGGGGAGCCTAGGAGAGGGGATGGCTGATGAGGAGGTCTGAAAGAAACCCCTATGCACCCCTCCAGCCTCCCCCTGCTCCGCCCCGCATACCCCTGCAGTACTCGGCACTCCTCCACGCACTCCTGGCCCCGAAGAAACTGGCTGCAGTTGACGCACTGGGTGGGCCCCGGACCCCAGCAGTGCCCGTGGGCACACAGCGGGTAGCAGGCCAGGCCATCACCCACTGCAGTGAGGAGGAAGGAGTCAGTGGGAACTCTTAAGGGGGGGCTCCAGGTCCAAGTGAACCAGGGGAAGAGGCTGTGGGGGTGGCTCTGGGTTGGAGGGGTGGGATAGGGCCTGGGCAAGGCAGGGAGAGAAAGAAATCCTGAGGTTCTAAGAACAAAGAGGAAAGGGAAGGGAGGGATGCCAAGGCAGTGAGGCAGGACTCAGCTAGAAGCCATGCCAAGAGGTCAAGCCAGCCAGAGCTGTGTCAAGAATGGCGCACCGAGGAGAAGCAGTCTGCACAAGTCCCAGATTGCTGTTGCTAGGTGCCCATGGGCACGCCTGTGTGCTGGCAGACGGGAAGCGGGCAGCACTGGGCTCCCTGTCTTACCGCATTCATCCTCTGGTCGGTTGGCACTGTGGAGCAGGGCCTGGTGAGGGTTCCGGAAGAGCTGGTCCCAGGGCACCGTGTGTACAAAGCAGAGGCGGGCGTTGCGGTGGATGAGGGCCAGTCCACTGCTCAGCTCCCGCAGTGAGCGCAGCCCCAGCCAGCTGATGCCCAGCCCTTGCAGGGTCAGGGAGTAGGCACCACTGTGGGAGAGGAGTGCTCAGCTGCAGGGTCTGCAAGGGCTGCCCTCCCCATCACACTGGCAAACTCCCATGGAAAGGCTGCTGACGGAGCCCCTGGGGAATAGAAGGACCCACCACACTCAAAGCTTCTCCCAGGCCTCCCCCTGTCGGGCCCCCGCCCCTGGTGCTCACTCATGCAGAATTCGTCCCCGGATTACTCGCAGGTTCTGGAAGACACTGAGGTCAGGCAGACTGTCTGGCCACGCTGAGATGTACAAGTAACCTGCAGGTACAGGATGAGTCTAGGGGTATGGGGACAGAACAAGGACCCCCAGGCCCTTCAGAGCAGGAGGCAGAGTCCGAGCCCACCTGTGATCTCCTCCAAGGTCTCAAACACTCTGAGCTGCTCAGGCTGTAGCGGGGCAATTTTGGAGGCTGGGTTCCTAGAAGGAGGATGTGAGGAGTCAGCAGGGCCAGGAAGGGGTGGGCACAAGCCCCAGAGCTGGCCCTGCCCCCCCAACCCCCATAAATAACTTCACTTAACCCTTTGCTCAAGCCCAGCTCTTCCCATCCTGAGCTACAAGGCCCAGACCCTAGTTTGACAGGATCAATCAAAACAGTCTTTATATTCTTTGATCTAGAAATTCTACTTCTAGGAATGTGGCCTAGAGAGACACTGGCCCCTGAGGCATACACAAGGCAGTACTATAAGAGCGGAAATTGAAAATGACCTAAACGCCCATCAGGAAGTAGGGGAGCTGTTAAATAAAACGGATCTATCTAAACTACAGAATAAAAATTAACATTAGGAGCACTTAGTATGTGCTAGGCACTGCTCTAAGAGCTTATGCATATTAACTCCTTCAAACTTTATAACCACCTTATGAGACTGGGACTACTTTTGCCCCCATTTTAGAGATGAAGAAACTCGGGCACAGCAAGGTCACATGCCTAGTAAGTGGTAGAGCCAGGTTTACAAACCCAGGCAGTCTGGCTCCCGGGCCTGGGCCCTCCGCTGCTACTCTTTGCTGCTGCCACCTGCTTCCACAGCTGCTGAAAGAACGAGGCAGCTCGACAAGAACCGTCAGGACCCGCTCTCCAAAGCAAGGGGCAGACGATACTCACAATATGCTCCCATTTACATACACCGACCTCCCCAGCAAAATTACTACGACTACGTTTCTCTGTGAGCATCTATGTGCGCATACACATAGAAGAGCACACAACCTCTTAATAGTGGTCTCCTCTGGAAAGGGGAGTGGAGGTGGAGGAAGTGTTGAAAGGAATTTTCTCCTTTTTAATACACATTTTATTGACACGTAATTCACATACAACAAATGCAGGTTTCTACTGTACAGTTTGATGCGTTTTGACAAATGCATTCACTCATGGCTCCCTCACCCCAACTGATATACAGCATATTCCCATCACCCCAGAAATTTCCTTTGTGTCCCTTTCGAGGCCCCCCAGCCCAGGCCCACCACTGTCCTGATTGCTATCACAGAGCGGTTTTTCCTGTCAAGAGCCTCACATAAAGTGAGGACTCATACAGTGTAGACTCTCTTGTTTGGTTTATTTCACTTAACAGTGCTTTTGAGACGCATGCATATTGTCATGTGTATCAATAGTTTCTTTTTCTTTTTTTTTTTTTTAGCTGAGCCATCCTGCCACCTGTTGGCAGCTCAGCAGCTGCTCAACTCGGGCCGGGAATCGAACCGCTGTTGCTCAGAGCTCAAATTCTTGAGCAAGCTCTTAACCAACTAAGCCACTTGGCCGACCCTAGTAGTTTCTTTTCATTGCTGAGAATTTCATTGTATAGATAGACCATCATTTATTTATTCATTCACCTATTGATATACATTTGTGTTATTTCCAGTTTGGGGCTATTATGAATAAAGCCACAATGAACTCAAGGAGAATGTGACTTTATCCAGATGGCTGGATCTCCATACAAGTGCATGTTCACGGATAACATGTCAGTTATGAAAATAACCTCCCTAGAAGTCCCTGCCCCCTCTGGTCTCCCACTTGCTTCTTCTGCATTCCTGGCCTCCCACCTCGGTCACTGGCCATCCCCCCAAGATGCTGCCACTTCTGTATCCTCAGGAATCAGTGACTTCCCTGATACTCTCTCAGGTCATTGTGCCCACCCTTAACTCCGAGTATCCTTACCTCTGAAAGCTCTCTGGCAGAAACGCTAGGCTCCCAAAGATCTTCTTACAGCCGGCAAACTCCATGATATTGGCACTGGTGACGGCCCTCACCTCCCGCAGGTGTTCCATGCCTAGACCATAGCACACTGTGGGGAGTGGGGCAGGTGGTAAAGGGGCCATCTCAGCCCCTACACTGGGACTGATCAGCCCCCACATGCAGCACCAGGAATCAAACTCCTGGGTCCTGTCCACAGTCCCATCCTGGGGCCACATGCCCCCTCCCCACACTGGCAAGATATGGGAGGGTTTGTGGGGCTGATCTGGGGAGAGCCAGGGGCAGACACAGTGGGAGACAAGGACTGGGTCCCAGCAGGGTCTGAGGAAGGCTGGGACAGTGAGCGAGGCCAGGCTGGGTGCAGAGGGACAGGAACGGCAGCCTGCCTTGGGGGGTAGCAGTGGGTACCTTGGGCACAAGACTTGCTGCATTTCTCACAGCGTTGTGTTCCGTCCTCAGCTGTCACTTCTTGGTTGTTCGGGGGACAGTCCAGGGTACAGGATCCCACGTCCGTCGACAGGTAGTTGTCTGAGGAGAGCAGGATTGTGTGTCCACATTCCCCCGGCCCTTCATGCCCCACCATGAGCAATGTCACCATGCCCGGGGAGCACAATAGGAATAACATCAGCCAGTACTAGTACTGCAATGCCCTTACTACAGGTCTGAGCACTTACCATTCATTTACTCCTCACAACAACCCTCTGTGATAGACACAGTGAGGTTCCCATGTTGCCAAAAGGGAAACCAAAGTACAATTTTATGTAAATTACTCAAGGTCATTGGGCTAGTGAGCGGAGGAGCCAGGGTTTGAACCCAAATGGTCTGGCTCTACACTTTGTAGTGTCACCCATCGTGGGGAGGGTGTGACCAGGACCTGAGAGCCCACTCCTGTCTCCCGTGAGAGAAGGAAAAGGGTCCCCGATCCAACGCCAGTCCCTAAATGCCCATCAGGAAGTAGAGGAGCTGTTAAATGAAACGGATCTATCTAGACTGCAGAATAAAAACTAACATTTAGGAGCACTTAGTATGTGCTAGGCACTGCTCTAAGAGCTTATGCATATTAACTCCTTCAAACTTTATAACCACCTTATGAGACTGGGACTACTTTTTCCCCCATTTTAGAGATGAGGAAACTCGGGCACAGCAAGGTCACATGCCTAGTAAGTGGTAGAGCCAGGTTTACAAACCCAGGCAGTCTGGCTCCCGGGCCTGGGCCCTCCGCTGCTACTCTTTGCTGCTGCCACCTGCTTCCACAGCTGCTGAAAGAACGAGGCAGCTCGACAAGAACCGTCAGGACCCGCTCTCCAAAGCAAGGGGCAGATGATATTCACAATATGCTCCCATTTACATACACCGACCTCCCCAGCAAAATTACTACGACTACGTTTCTCCCAGGCACTCACAGGGACAGGAGGTCACACAGCTGGCACCAAAGGTATAACGGCCCTCAGGGTTAGGCATGGACTCGAAGGTGTCCGTGTTGTAGGTGACCAGAGCTGGGCAGTGCAGTTCACAGATGCCACTGTGGTTGAAATGGAGGCAGGCCTGGGGAGACAGGCAGCTGGTGGTCACGGGGCTGTTTCTCCCTGATGTGACAGGGGCAATAGGGCAGTACCAGGGGGGTGCCCCTTCCCTTGCCCCCCGAGGGGTGGGGATCAGTGGGCACGTACCAGACAGTCGGAGTGCTTGGGGCCTGTGCAACCGGCAGCACACTGCTCATGGCAGCAGTCGGTGGGCAGTGGGCCCTTGCACCGGGCACAGCCACTGGCACAAACAGTTTGCGTCACTGTCAGGCAAAGGGCAGCATGAGGTCTGGGCAGCAACCTGGGCACCAGACCCAACCTAACATCACCTTCTGAGGAGACCCCCTGCCCCAGGGAAGACACCTGAGGCTTGGTATCCCACCCCTCTCAAGTCACTTTTATTCTTCCCAGCCTGCCCCCCAGATTCTGGGCCTCCGTAAGACTCACAGCTCTGACAATCCTTGGAACTTTCTCCCCAGCAGAAGGAGGCTTTACAAGCTGGAGAACAAGGTTGGCCTGGAGAGAGAACGGAGACAGTGAGACAGAAACCAGGAGGCAGAATGCACAGTGAGGGCGAGACCCAGGCCAACAAAGGGGCCTCTGAAAACAGACACAATCTAGAAGCAGAGGGAGACAGGACAGAGGGCCACGGAGACAGAGAGATGGTAGGAGGGACAAGGAAGAGGAAATGGGTGGTATTAGTGCAGGGGGTGCGGGGAGGTAAGCCAAGAGTTGGGGGTGGAGGGCATGGGGGGGAGCTGTCTGAGAAAGAGAGGAGGCTGCAGGCAGGGAGGAGCATGGCTTACAGGCCCGGGAGTGGTTGGCGTCTATCTGCGTGAGGTCCAGCTGGTTGTTCTTATGGAAGATGTCCTTCCACAAAATTGTGTCCTGGTGGCAGAGCTGGGGGTTCCGCTGGATCAAGATCCCGCCCTTCAGAATCTCTGTGGGGCAGGGAATAATCAGGGGCTTCTTTCCCTGTCTGTCACCTTCTGTCCTCCTGCCTTCTAAACGGGGAGCAGGCTTCTCAAACACACTCCAGGATCCCCAGGGAGCAGAGAAGACACTTAAGCATCTTTTAGCACTACCGATACCGACACTATTCCCCCCGACACACACATGAACCAGCTGAGATCCAGGAAGGACTGAGTTGTCCATGTCAGGCTCCAGATGTCCAGGTCACTCTCTCCTCTCCTCCCACCTCTGCTCTGTGCACACTGCTTGGCGGTTAAGAGAGACAATGGAGTCTGAAACCCAGCCTCACCACTAACTAGCTGTGTCACCTTGAACAAGTCACTTACCCTCTGTCAACCTGTTTTCTCATCTGTAAAATGAGAATAACATTGATGCTTGCCTTGCAAGATGATAGCACGACTGAAATGGGATCATGCACAAAAAGCCCCAGGCACTCAGGGTTTGGGACACTGTCAGCCCCAGGGCTGCCATGTACAGTTACACAGTTTGTTCACTGCACAAGTGTACTCAGCCAAGAAGTGGGCAAAACCTCCTCCTGCATCCTAATTATCACACTGTGCAGGCTGGCACAAGCTGCGACTTACTGGGAAGAAGGGAAATCTTTTCTAATCTGCACAAGGCCACCTTCTCTAGCTCCACCTGCATCCATCCAGAAGGGACGCAAGTTCTGATTCACGCAAAGCCTCCCATGGCTGGCAGTGGCCCTGGTCAGCTCTCAATAACTAGGAGATTTCAATGATAATGATGACCACCTGTGAGGCTTCGCAGCTGCAGCTCCCGCAGCCCTCCTTGGGCAGCCCTTGCCACAGGGGTGGCACTGTCTAGCAGGTCTCCATTGTCCAGCACGGCCAGGGCATAGTGGTCCTCAAAGAGCTGGGTGCCTCGCACGATTCGCAGCCTCTGCAGTGGGACCTGTCTGACTTGGTTGTGAGCGATGAGCACGTAACCCTGCACCTCCTGGATATCCTGGGAGGGAACAGGGTAGGGTGGGGCTGAGGCAGACCTGGGCCCTGGAACACTACCATCCCCTAAGGCTTCCTCAGGGTTACCCAGTGCTTGGGGATCTTGGGCAAGGCTCCCATCCACTGAGCAGTCCTGCCCCCTTCATGCATAAAATGGAAATCGAGGCCACTCCCCACCTCCCCAAACCAGATTCCTGTATGATCAAGAATGATAATGGGGGGGGGGGAACGACACTTTGTAAACTGTGAGCAAGTGCCCCACCCTCTCCACATCTCAGTTTCTTCATCTGTAAAAGGAAAGGCCTGGATGAGATGACATCTGAGCATTGCACACATGACCCCACCCCGGGGGCACCATGAAAACAGGCCAACAGGCTGGTTTCCACTCTCTCCTGCTCATGACCCTTTCACACACATTTCCCATTTTATCTTTAAAATGGGCCCCCCAGGGGGAGTCAAAGCTTGCCTATTGCTCCCAGTATACAGATAAGGAAACTGAGACCCAGTGAAGCCAAGAACCTAGACCACATTCACATGGCTTGTCAGCAGCAGAACTGGCCCTGGAATCCACATCTCCCACCAGCCTTTTCACTACTCCAGGTGGGAGAGGGACAGTGGCTGGGTAGCTGGACAGGGGGAGGTGATCGTGCTGGCAAGAGAGGAAAGGAACAGATGCATTCCACCCAGAGACGTCCATGGCAAGCCACATTATAGAGAGGGAGTCAACTGGTCTCGCAGGAGAACAGATAGGGGTTAGACATCAGAAAGGACTTCTGGTTGAGAAACCACAAGAGGAAATACAGGCCTCTTCTACCACCCACCTATAAGCAGAGGGCTCAGCCCAGCTGGAGGCAGGGACTGGCTGGGTTGCCCATGGGTCTCACCTGTAGGAAAGAGAGGCTGGCATTGGCGGGCAGGTAGGTGAGCTCCAGGTTACCCTGTACCACCTGACAGCCCTGGTAGAGGTGGCGGAGCATGTCCAGGTGGGTCTCGGGACTGGCTGGGAGCCGTAGCTTCATGTCTGTGCCGGTGCACACTGGCAGGAGGGGGGAGATGGATTAGAAGCACTGCCCACCCAGTCAACTTCTCCAACCCGGCTGCCTCCTCTACACTCACTTCCCAGAGCCATGCCATCTCTGACAGCGAGAAAGCACAACTGAAGGACCCCTCCTAGCACATTCCCTACACCTGCAGAAGCTGCACCAGCAAAAGGAAGTCTGCAAGTTTGGAAAGAGGAGGGAAATCAGGGAAGATGGCTCTTTCTGACTCAGCCCATCCCGAGCACCCAGAGGGGGTCTTGCTGTGTCAGCCCTAGGGAGCTTGCCCGTCTAATCCAAGGAGTTGGCTGGCAAAGAAAGCCTCTTTGTCCCAAAGGCACAACTGAGGGCCAAGGGGCAAAAATCCCCCAAGAGAAGGGACGATGAATCATGAACCCTCTGGATACCCCCTACCCCGCTCCCAAGCAAACAAACTCAGGGCATTCTCCCCACCCCATTCCAATGCCACCCACATGCCAACCTCTTGGCAAGGGATATCCACCCCTACAATGCCACCCAGAAAGTGGGAAAGGAGGGTCAGCTGGAGTCATAGCGGGGGCAGGAGGACCACCGGGGGCCTGGCCACTGCAGAGACCTCTGGAATTCCCCCAGGCAGAGACAAGGAGGGTCAGACCCCAGTTTTGGGCATCCAGACCCAGGCTACAGATCCTGGGACTGTGATGCCTACTCTAAACGCTCCTACTCTGGTACCTCACCCTTGCCACCTCCTCAGGGCAAGACTCCAGATGCAGCTGGCAGAATCTATGCCACGAAACTCCTGCCACAAGAGCACTACGTCAGCCTGTGTACCTGCCGAGTGCCAACTATTAGCCAAGGGGCATCAAGATGACTGCTCCCAGGCCCACCGGGATCATAGCTGGGCGTCCCTGAGACCAGAAGTACCCTCAAAGTCCAGGGATACTAACAGGGGTAAATAACCCCTGGTGAGGGGGTGCTGGGGGCAGCAGCTGGCACCATGCCTGCCAGCAGGGGGGAGATTAAAGTGCCCAGTTTAACTTGTTTTTCTGCTCTAGTAAGAAGATGAATCATCTGGTGCGTCTTGGCCAGGAGGGTGTGCTGGGGTGGGGGGGGAGGTAGGCAGAGGGCACCCCCAGGTACACAGGCCCACAGGTGCCTGAGCTGCCCAGAATTCCTATTGGTCACCACTCCACCCCCATTTACGTGCAGATGAAGGGGGGACAGCAGAGTGGCTGACCTCAAGGTCTGACACCAGGGCGCCTGCTGCTCCCCCAGCAACTTGAAGCTGGAGGTCAAATCCCAGTGGGTAATAAAAGATACCCCCTGCCCCCAGAAAGCTAGGGAAAGGCTGATGGGGCAAGCCCCGCTGAAGTTGCTTCCTGAGCCTCCCAGTAATGCTCAGAGTGGTCTCTGTTCCTACCCCTCTGGGCAGAGAGGGAAGGAAGCAAACAGGGAGGAAGGGGAGGGCCCAGAAATAGAATCCAGGGTCCCTCCCCTCAGACTCCCAAAAGAAACAGGAGCCGGTGGCCAGCCTAAAATAACGCCCCACTGCCAGGACCTCCCCCGGCCTCAGCTTCAGCTGCTTTGTAGGCACAGCTGTCTTCAGGCCCAGACCCCAAGGCCCTGGCCCAAGCCCGGGGAAAGGAACCAGCAGAGCTGGGACAGGGGGTGTCTCCACCCCCTGCAGCCCTGTGCTGACTCCAAGGGACACCAGCTGTGGCAGCCAGGCAATAGGAAAACAACAACAATGGAACAGTGGGGGCAGCTGCATTAACTGAGCACCTACTGTGTGCTCAGCAGGCACTCTGGGTAGAGCCTCATTACATCCTGCAGAGGCCAGGGACCTCCATTTTGCAAAGAAAAAAAAACTAAGGCTGACAGGTTATATTCTTCTAAGATGATAAAGCTTGGAAGCTGAGCGATAGAGGTAGGATTTGAACTTGAGTCTGTCTGACTTTAGATTCCACATTCCTTTCACTAGGCCTAACAGCACACACACAGATTCACGCCACACCCCACGCAAACATAAATACACACCAACTCTACCGATGCCACTGAAAAACATTACAGGCTCTGGGCAAGGCAGGGTGGCTGGGCTGGGCAAGGGGAACAGAACGAGTGGTAGCCCCGCCCAGCTAGTAAATTTGTTTGTGGCCAATTTGATTAAGAGTCTTTAAGTGTTTGCAACAGGTGGTAAAATTGGTACCCTGAGACCCACTCCCAGGGAGCTGGAGCCTTCCAGACTAATCCCTCCACCAACCTGACATGAAGCCAAGACCTTCTTGATACATCCCTTACCTCCACCTTTCTCCATTCCCCATGATCCTGGCACCACTGCTTCCTCCCTCTCCCCCATCTCCTGACCACTTCCCCCTCCCCAGTCCTCACCCTGGACCCCATATCCACCCTGCTCCCATTGATTTTCTTGAGGGCTAAGAGGTTCTCTTCCACACAGGGGAGCTCTTTGTCTCCAGGACACCTGCCCCTTAGGAGCCCCAATCTCCAGCTCTTCCAGCAAAGTCAGTGTGGGGCAGGACCAGCCCACAGCCAGGACAAAACACACAGTGAGCACTGGATGGATGGATGGATGGATGGATGGATAGATGGATGGATGGATGGATAGATGGATGGATGGATGGATCAATGAATGAATGAATGAATGAATTCCAATCAAGAGTCTCCAAACCAAAAGGGACCAGTTGAGGTCATGGTGTTCATCCCCATTGCTCATGGGCTGGTCACGGTCCTTCATGTCCCTCCAACTGGACTTCAGTGGTCAGGGTTTGGTCCCAGCTCTGGGATGCTCTCAAGTGGGTTCTCTCCTTCCCACCAGCCTTCAGCACCAGCTGCTTCTCTTACTCACCACAATGAAAGCCAATACTTCCTTTGGTTTCCATGAACACTACCTGCACCCCCAAAGCTCATCTCCCCTGGACCCATGGGGCCAGAGCCCATTCTAGTGACACCAGGACTCACCCGCCACACACCTGGAATATAAGGCAGACTGGGGCCTGGGCTCAGGGTCATCAGACCAGAACCCTACCTGGGCCACTCACTGTGTGACCTTGAGTAAGTCTCTGGGCCTACAGGGCAGAGGTTCATCTCTAGGCACAGCAGTGCCTGTGACTTAGTAGGCACTCAATGAATATTTACTGACCTGACCTTGGCTGTAAGGAGGAGATAATAAAACAATAACAACTCTTCCTCTCTGCAGAGAAGTTAAATGAGATAGTGAATTAAAAAGCAATCTGTAAACATGATAAGGCTTTGTAAACAGTGCTGAGAGACCACCAACTTTGGCTATAACTCTCGGGCTCCTTGAGAGAGCACACACCCCTCGTCAAGGGGTGGAAAGGAAAGGTGGCCTAGCAAGAGGTGTCACCTCAGAGGGGCTTCCCACAGGCCAAGGGCAGGGAGGAGAATCTCTTTCCAAATCATTCCAGCACCCAGGGGCAGACACAGCTACCTGGAGCCTACGCCAGTCCCCCAGCCCCACACTGGTCCCTCATGCTTCCACTCCAGCTGTCTCCCTCCCCACAACCCTGCAGCTCTCACTGGCCTCTGCCCCACTCCTGCTCTCAATGCCCTGCCATTCTGGGAGGGCCCAAGAAGAAGGCAGACACGGGCTGGACAGGGAGAGAAAGGACTCCAAATCCAAGAGGGGACCTGGGTGGGGGACAGCTCAGCTCCACTTTCTACAGCCCAAATAAGGTAAGTCATTCACCTGCATAACAGAGTAGCACCTCTACCCTAGTCTGGCTACCTGGCTGCCTCTGAGGCTTTGCTCAACCCATTCTTATTGAATGGAATAAGACTGATGAACTCTTAATGTCTCCTTGTTAGAGTCCAAAATTGTCCTGGACATTACTGAGTCGCTGGAAAGCCTTGGGTAAGTCACTTCATTTCTTGGAACTTCAGTTTTCTCATCTGTGCAGCAACTTCACAGGATTGATGCAGAGATGAAACAAAACTGTCTACGAATAAATAACCTGGCATATAGGAAACACGTTGTATGTTTTTTGAAACTTAAGGCAAGGGAAGTTCACATAGCAGTAGTTTGGGTAATTCCCAACCAAGAGAAAAGAAAAGGTACTTTGTATTTAGAATGCAATGTATTTTCTCTTTTTGCATTTGATCCCATCTTTTCAATTGTGTGCGTGTGAATATTAAAATGAGGTTACTTCCCCTAAATATAGTAAAAAGAAGGAAAGAGGCTGTTGGGAGAATCATATGGGAATTAAATATGAGCTCTGCAAGATAAAAAGGGTGTGTTTGCTACACTTTACCAAACCTTGACCTCTAAGAGAGGATCTCAGGAAAATCCCGACTCTCTGGGTCTTGCCCCATCTCCTCCCCCAATTCCCCCCACATTCCTAACTCAGCTCTCAGTCCTGGGATATATTGGGTTGTCGTAAAAGTCATGATGCATCTTTGCAACGAAAAACAGAAAACATACATCATGACTTTTCCAACAACCCAATAATAAGGGTGCTAGAGGCAACTTGGTGGTGTGCTGCCATTTTAACCATTTCCTGCAACACACTCAAACATCTCTGCCTGCACCCGCAGTGCAGGTTGAGGGGTGAGGAGGAGGTCCCAGTCACCCGTGGGGAAACTGACCCCTCAGATCCCAGCCCTGCAGCAGCCCAGCCACTCCCCCACCTGCTCAACTCAAAGGCCCAGGTGAGGAGGACAGCAGCTCAGCCTGACAGCCCAGCCAAGCCTCACCCTTCTCAGCAGAAGGTCAGGGGTGAAGACTCAGCCTGGGTAACAGGGAAGGAAGGGCTCCCTCTGGGAGAGGAGACTTCTTTCTCAAAGAGAAGGCGTGGGGCCACCTCCCGCTGTTTACAGCAGAGCTGGCCCAGCACCTTCAGGGAGTTCCTTGAGAGGGCAGAGTTCAGCTAAGTCCCCAAGTCAGCAGAGACACTGTTTGGCAACACAAAGCACACACACACACACACACACACACACACACACACACACACACACACACACACCCCACAACGCAAGAACACCCCTCAGATAGCACAGCAATGCTCTGGCAGAGGGGCCCTCAGGCGACACAGACAGGATGACACCCACCCCTTCTCCAGACTCCCTGATCAATGGCGACCACCCACACTACTCCCAGGACCCAATGATGCAGGAAGCAGTGTCACCACTGTTTAAAGTAAACTAACAGTGATTTCAAATGTGCGGTTGGGGGTTGCACTGGGGTCCAATCGGGACCCACTACTTACTTACTGCTACCCAACCTCTTTAAGCCCAGGTTTTCACCTGGAAAATGGGAATATTAGCAGAACTTCTCTCATAGTGTTGTTCTGAGGATTAAAGGACGGAACACATGCAAAATACCATGGTAGTATTTCCAGCTTGAATAGTTATTGCATACAGATGGACAGATGCTACCAGAAACACAGACGCGCGCCCCCTCCCCACCCATCACCCTTCTCCACACACAGCATGAGGGAAAAGCAGCACAATCCACCCCTCTGCATACCCCTATCTGGTTCCTACCCCTCCACTGCCCAGGAATCCCTCCCATAGAACTCGCCCACGTTATGCCCCAGACCAAGAAATCCGCCACCACCCCTCTGCCGCCCATGCTCTCCAAAAATCACAAAGTACACAGTTCCTGAGCTGGCCCTAAAGAAACTTGTTCAAAACAAACGTCTCCCTCTCCCCCCCCCACCCCAGACTCCAGCTTGAGGCTACTCCACGGTCCGACTGGCCACCCTCTCCTCCCGGCTCTGGCCGGACAGGTTGCTTTCCCCACCTCCCCCTCCACACCCCGATCTTGCCTGAAGCTGGAGTAACTAAACCCAGTCGGCCGAAGGGGGGGTGGAGGGTGGGGAGGGGGCAGATGCAGGAAGCAAAGAGGGAGGTGAGGGGCTCCAGCAAGTGGGAAGCACAAAGTGGCAGTTCCAACCCTGACTATGTGTA
>NW_017731390.1:4413783-4470358 GCF_001890085.2 Hipposideros armiger | reverse complement strand
CTGTGTGTGTGTGTGTGTGTGTGTGTGTGTGTGTGTGTGTGTGTGTGTGTGTGTGTGTGTGTTGGCACCAGAGTCTCCTCCCTCTGCCTACCTCACCAGCCAGCCTGGGTCAGAGCACTGAAAACAAACAGAAAAAGGGAGGAGACAGTCCACAGTCCAAGGTCCAGGCCACAAACTGGGGCCTACTGCACAGGGCCTCGAGTCTGGGGCAGGGGTTGTTGGGGAAGTGTCTTTATGAATTAGTTACTTGGAAGGAGTCCCCAGAGAGGAGGCACCAGGCCTCCCTGGGGCCACAGGAGAGTAATTTGAAAGATTTTGATAAGAAAATCTGGACTTCCTAAAGGTGGCCTTTTAGGAACGCTTGCAACCCCTGGAAGGTCACTCCCTGGGCCCAACGGTTAGCCCTAGTTCCGAGATTAACAAAGGAGCAGAGGCCACACAGACATGTCAGACACGCTGACCACCTCTCTCAGCCCCTCTCACCCCCATCTCACGCATGCAGACCCAAGGCTTTTCTCTCTCCCTAGGCTGCTTTGAGGAGACAAAGAAGTGCTCTTTTGCTCTCAGCCTCACCTGGCTTTAATGCATGTACATAAGTACATGTGACTTCCATCCTGGCCTGTGCATATGAGGCTGTCACAGCGTGTGTTCCTGAGTCCTGTGCTGTCAGTGTGTTTGTGCTGGCCGCTTAACATGTGCCTTTGTTTACCTGGGGGGTCTCTCCTCAGACAGTAGCTAGACTGTATGGCCTTGTATAAGGCTTCCCTTTGCCTTCTGAAATATGAGAGAGTTAGATGGAATGGTTCCTGGTCACAGTATTTTAGAGTTTGGGGGGGGGCAGTGATCCCTTTAACGCCCATGCTTATCCCTTGAAAGCCCTATTGAGCCATCCTTCAGCCAGATTCCAAATCCCTTGTTTCACAAGCACTGCTTCTTCCTGCTCCATTCAGCCCTTCAGGACCCCAAGCTCACCCCCTTCCTGCTGGAGATACAGACCACTGAGGTGTGAATGAGGGCATGCTTGTCTCTGGCTTTGGTTTGAGGAAGAGGAGACCAGTGTGGGGGTCCAGTGCAAGTCTTCCCAGAATGTGCCACCCTAGCATGCAAACTGTTTTGAGCTGAAAACAATGAAAGCTCAGCAAACTCAGGAAGAGTTTGTTTGTTTGTTTGTTTGTTTTTACCTCCCCCTCACCTGCCTAAAGAGATTCAGATACAAAATCTTGCTTTAGGAAGGGAACCTTAGCATAATCATCTTAGCACATATGAATTAAGTGTGGCAGACAGAAAGGATCCAAGCAAAAATCTGTTTGCTAGACTCCCCTCTGTGTCCCGTTGTTTCTATGTGGCACTGCAAGAATTTGTTTACCAAATGTTTGCTCTTTTTCATCTACATAGGAATTGCCTACCTCCCCGTCCTTAGTCCAAAATGACGTGTATACCTCCTTTTGCTCATTGTCTTTGGAATTTTCATGCTTATGTGAATTCTCCGTGAGTACATATTAAAATGTGATTTTCTCCTGTTAATCTGCTATATGTTGTTGGAATTACTTGACCAGCCAGAAGAACTAAGAGGGTAAGGGGAAAGTTTCCCTGGCCCTGACACTAGGAAGATTCCAGAAGCATAAAACTACGGCAATTGTGAAGACCTGATTTTGGAGGACAATTCTAGTTTCAGATGATTTCATTCACTGAACCCATGGTGTTGATTTCTCTCTTTCCTTGCTCTTTACGGCCGTTCTTTTATATCTATCCATGCCTCTTCCAATACATCTATGTTGTTCCCACCTCCACCAACAGCTAGTCTAAGCTGCTATCAGTTCTCCGCAGGGGAAAGCATTAGCCTTTGCCCTCCCATTGCTGCTGTTGTCTCCTCTCAATCCCCACCCTTTCCCCACAATAGCCAAAGTAAATGTTTCAAACAAAAATCAGATCACTTTCACTACAGTGCTAAAACACCTCCTAATGGCTTCCCATCGCCTAAACCTTTCATCCTGATCTTCTTTTTTGTTTTTCAAAGATGTCAAGGTTGTTACTGCCTTAGGGTCTTTGCACTGGCCATTCTCTCAGCCTAGAACAATCTGCCCCAAGGGGTTGGCAGAGCAGGTTCTTTCTGGTCATGCAGGTTTCAGCTTAAATGTTACTTTCTGAAAACGGCCTTCTCTGACCACCCAAGGGAGCCTCCTCCCTCCCTTCTCATTCCCTTACCCTCCTTTTCTCATTATTACATTATCCAATTCTATAACTCAATACTTGTGACAACATAAAATTGTTCTTTTAAGGTTTTTTTCTTTGTTTTTTTAATTGATGATATAAACAGATGGTACAAAATTTAAAAGGTACAAGAATAAAAAGTGTCTCTCACTTCTTTGTCACCCAAACACACAGTTCTACTTCTCCTCAAAAGCAACAATTATTTCCACTTTCTTATATATCTTTCTAGATATGGTCTCTAAAATGACAAACAATATACACTCTTATTTTTCTTCACACAAAGTAACATGTATAGACACACACACACACACACACAGTTCTACATCTTGCTTTCTATACTTACCAAAAAAATTAAGGTTTTTCCATGTCAGTACATTATAACTCTGCCCCATTCCTATTCATTTGTTCAGCATTTCATTGTAATTGTATAGATCTCTCAATTAATGTAATTCAGTCCCCATGGATAGACATTTAGTTATTTTCTTTTCTTTTGCTCTTGAAAATAACCGAGCAATGTTATCATGAATAGCTTTAACACCATTGATAGTACCTAACACCATTTTGTACTTATGTAGGTGTACCTAGAGCTTGTATAGGTATGTATACCTAAGAGAGAAATTGCTGGTTAGAGGGTTTGTGCAAATTGCTGGATTAAGGGGTATGTATAATTTACAGCCTGATAGTGCTAAATTATCCTACATTAGCAGTGAAATTATCTTAGTCTTCTGTTTGATACTTGTTTATTTCCTGTTTCCATCCTCTGACCATGAGGACAGTGCCTTGTTCATCACTGGCTCCAGTGCCTCACACATGGTAAACTGCCATAAATATTTGATGAATAAGGAACCCTCATTGTAGACTATCCCCCAATTTTTGTTCTAAGAATATGGTCAATTTGCTTATGAGCTTTCAGCTTGCTGTACTGTTTCCTTTGTCTTTTTCCTCCCTGGACTGAGAATCATTTCTTACTCATCTTTAGTTTTCCTAGTGCACTGGCTGACACCCAGTAGGGCTCAATAAGCCTGAGTTGAAGAAATGAATCAATGACTTTGCAGGCTGTGACTCACATAGGAAACCAAATGCAAGTTAGGAAGCAGATTAAGCTAAGGGCTCAATGAGGAAGAAAGGGCCCTGGGCTGAAAAATTGAGAGAGGGAAAGGACTGGTAATTGTCTAGAGATGTAGGGCTGTGCTGGCAGGGAAAACCCTCAAGAAATGTCTGAGAGAGACAACACTCCATCTTCCACCAGGACAACATGACAAATGTCTTCACTGCATGAGTTTTCAAGAACCTATGAAATGTTTGAGAAATGAACTAATTTTCATTGTTAGCACCAAAATATAAGAAATTATCAAATGGATACAAAATGTAACAATATGTTAACTATTAGCAGCAGCTCAACTATATATAATATTTATAATTTTTTTTAAAGATTTTATTGGGGAATTGGGGGAGGGGAACAGACAAGTTGCTGTCCTTCAGTCTAGTTGTGGAGGGTGTCGCTTCACCGGCCCATGTTGGCATTATCATTGCACTCTTCCCGGGTGAGGCAGTCGCTTGCCGGCCATTGGATGGCCGCTCACAAAAGCTCACGCCTGTTGCCGGCTAGCCCCACTGCAGCCTACACCGTGGTGGGCGACTCACGGCAGCCCAGCTCCAGGTTGAACTGTTGTTCACCATCTTAGCTGTAGAGGGCGCAGCATCATTGGCCCTCATGTGGGATCCGAACCAGGGCCCTGCTGCTCAGAGCTGGTTACGCCAACTCTTAACCAACGTGCCACTCGGCCGGCCCCTATTTATAAATTTTATTTAATGTAGGGTGTTGCCACATTTTAATATGTTTGCTATAATATAGAATGAGTTCTCCAAAATTGGAAGCTTGAAAGTTCTAAAAGAGCCTTATTCTCTACCTCAGAGTTCTCTCAAAGGGAGAATCCTGCTTTGTCAAGATCTCATCCTCTTTAATCCTAAATTTTCTCATACAAAGATTCATTCCAGAGTTATAGCAAGGACAAAAAGAAATAATGTATTCTAAAAGGACTGATCTAGCAGATGCAAAGTAGTAGTAGCATCCAAAGGTTTCTGGTCAGCTCCTGGAGGGGCTGAAGTGTTATTTGGTTTTTTCATCTTCCCAGTCAGAATCAACTGGTGCTCCACTCCAGGGGACACTGTTTTTGTTTTGTTTTTAACTGGAAGAGGCACCATTCACAGAAAATACAATAGGAATGAGTCTCCTGGAGTTGTGCTTTGCCTAGCAGGTAGTAGAGCTAAGGGCACAATGCTTAAAGTGTGAATGAATGGAACCCAATGTTACTTCCTGCTCATCCCACCACCGCCACCACCACCACCCCGCCTCACCCCCATCCCACCCCCAAGATAAAAAGGAAAAGTTGACCAGGGTTGAAGAGAATGGGGGGGAAGAAAAGTCAGTCATTAATCCACACACATAAATTATGCATCTAGCTACAAGGCTTCAATGAGGGGTGTGTGTGTGTTGATGGTAGTGCGGGGAGGGGGGATGCTAAAACAAGTATCCTATTCCCAAAACTCCTCTTAATTTCCCTTGAAATATTACACCTCTCCTATTTTCAGCAAGGTCTGAATCACGCTGGTGATCTGACAGCCCTGGATTTGGCACCCAAAGTCTTAAGTTAATTACGTTGTTCGTTCATAAAAAAAAAAAATTTTTTTTAAGTTCTTAGCGTCTACCAGGTGCCCAACTCTGTACTAGTGCTGGAAATAGAATGGTAAACAAGACAGCAGAGGTCCCCATCCTACCTGGGGAAAACAGACCCCTGTATGTTGTTATATCACCCTTCAGGTGTTATCACCCTCAGAAGTGGTGTTTAAATTGAGACTAGAGTAATAAAAAGGAGACTAAGAGAAATATAGACGAGACAAAGCCAGGAGGCTGGAGAGAGACATGGCCCCTTGAGGCAGGTCTGGGGCAGGGGAGTGAGGGAGACCAGTGGGCAGGGGCCAAAGCGTGCAGGACTTGTGGACTTATTTTATCCTGAGGTAATTGGGAGCCAGTAAAGAATTTTTTAAGAAGAAAAATGACATGGTCAAATTTGAATATTTGGAAATGGAGCGTGGACTGAAGGGAGCGAAAAGTAGAGGCAGAGAGACTCATTAAGAGGCTACTGTGGGGGCCGGCCGAGTGGCGCGATGGTTAAGAACTCGCTTGGGACGCCAGAGGGCCCCGGTTCGGATCCCACATATGAGGGCCAGTGACACTGCCCTCCACAGCTAAGATGCTGAACAACAGCTCAACCTGGAGCTGGGCTGCCGTGAGTCGCCGGCGACGGCGTAGGCTGCATGAGTCGCCGGCGACGGCGTAGGCTGCAGCCCCTGTGGCAGTGGGTTGCCATGGGCTACCGTGTGTAGCCAGCAGCCAGCGTGAGCGGCCAGCAGCCGCAGTGAGCGGCCGTCCAGAAGCCGGCGACTGATCTGCCTCGCCAGGGAAGAGCGCAATGATGGTGCCAACTTGGGCCAGTGAAGCAACGTCCTCCACAACTAGACTGAAGAACAAAACGACAGCAACTTGTCTGTTCCCCTTCCCCCAATTCCCCAGCACTGTTCCCATCCCCCCAATTCCCCCAATAAAAATCTTTAAAAAAAAACAAAAAGAGGCTACGGTGGCTGTCTCAGCAACAGATGATGATGTCTTTAACCAGGGTGGTGCCAGAGGAGATGGAGAGTAATGGACAGTTCCAGGTACATTAGGAAGTGAAGTCCAACGGAGTTGGTGACATAAAAATACATCTACCTCAAATACAGAGAACCTGGGGAAGAAACAAAACGGATGTTGATAAAAGCCCACTTTATGTTGCGCTTCAATCCACCTGTCATCCTCCCTCCCTTAAACCCTGCCGCCTCTATATACATAGATGACAGTAATACAAGGGGCGGGGCAGGCGCCCACGAAAATCCGGGTACTTTTCATTTAAACGTAATCGACGTCACCGGAGAGAACAGGGAACACAGGGCACTTCCGGTTACTCCGGATGTGAAGACTCCTAAGCTCCACCATCGGCGGAGGGCCAGGGTGAAGGGATGGCCGGGCGGACGGCGCGGCTGATGTTGCTAGCCGGGGCAGCCGCGCTAGCCAGCGGTTCCCAGGGCGACCGCGAGCCGGTGTACCGCGACTGCGTGCTCGGGTGTGAGGAGCGGAACTGCTCGGGGGGAGCGTTGAAACACTTCCGCTCCCGGCAGCCAATCTACATGAGTCTAGCAGGTAAGCCCCGCCCCCTGTGAGCCCCGCCTCTTGGGCTTCGAAATACCCCTCTGCAATCTCTGAAACTGTTTCCCACCCTGGGCCCGTTGTAAGTGTGATTGGAGCCCCAGGGTAATGAGAGGCTCATCAGCCAGTTTTATTTTTCCAGAAACTTTAATTTACTATTTATTTAGTCAAACGGGTATTTAACACTAATAGGTACAAGGCCCTGAAATGACACTGAAATCAGACCGGGGTCCTGCCCTTCGCGGCTCACAGCCTTCACGGGACATTAACCTTCTCAAGTGCAAGGCAGAAGATAATTTGAGCCCTAAAGGACCCTTAGATAAAGCAATAGGAGCATGTAGGGGAAGAAGGAATCGTTTCTGGATTTGAGGAAGTGGGGGCAGCAGTCATTTTGAAACATTCCGAGAAGGAAGGGCTTCCAATGGATACATTTGTTTGGACCTGTGGAAATAGAGGGCACCTACTGTGTGACAGGTGTCAAAATAGTTCATTTTCACAACAATCCTTCCAGGTATATTCCAATTTGACAGCTGAGGAAACTCAGAGAGGTTAAGTACCCTGCCCAAAGTCACACAGCCAGTAAGTGGTAATATAGAGTTTTCAGTTCTGGCCTGTTGGACTACAAGTTTGTTCTCTTTATTGTCCTATTGCAATAAAGACAGAAGGAACAGAGAGAGTGGAGGCCCTGAGCAGATGAAGGCACATCCAGTGGCTTGGTTGACTCAGGGAGCAGGATGCATGAAAAAGAGTATTGGGAAATAAAGTCGGAAAGACAATGTGGGGCCTTACAAGTCAGACTGAAGAATGCGGGCTTCATTTTCATAGGAGGGGTAAGACGGCAAGGGTTCCTCCCTAGTGCGTGAGAACAAATTCTGTGTTCACGAAGGGCAAACACATAAACCCAGGTACCACAGATGAGTCCATCAGATGCCAAGATCCTCATTTGGGGTGAAAGGAGAAGAGAAGAACATCTCTATTTGCTCACTGTACACCCCCGCACCCCCTAGTGTGTGTGCGTGTGCGCGCACGCGCACACACACACACACACACACACACACACACACACACACACACCTTTCCCTATGTGTATGTCCCACCATCTCTCATTGATCCAAGCGGGAAACTAGAATTTTGAGATTTCTTCTGGTTATCTCCAACCTGCAGGGCCTCTTGACCTGCATTCGAGTTTGAGCCCCATTCAAGCTCTCTGTGCCTCCCATACTGGGGAGTTCACCAGGCCAATTTATCTGTTTCAGGCTGGACCTGTCGGGATGACTGTAAGTATGAGTGTATGTGGGTCACCGTTGGCCTGTACCTCCAGGAAGGTCACGACGTGCCTCAGTTCCATGGCAAGGTGAGTTAGAGAGTCACGGTAGGTAGATGGTAGTAGTGTAACAAGAATAAGATTCCCTCCAGCTGGACTACACTATCCAAGCCATCTGAGGTATGGGGTGATGAGTGTGTGTTTGGGGCAGGTACCTGTTCTTAAAATCTGCTGGTTCATCAGATGGGACCAATGTGTCCTGCCTCTGGATTTGGAGTGACAAAATCTGGGAGGCTTTGGGATCTCCTCAGAGTATGGTGCTGGGCTTCTTAGGGTGCCGAATGCCCACGTTGCTCAAGGACAAATTCCCTGACCCACCACAGCATCCCCTCGGTTGCTTCTTCAGTAGGAGTCTGGATTAAAATAACAATACCCAGTACCCCTCAGATTGCCCAGCAAGGCACAGTGTGCTGATGCCTTTTGACCCAATACGATCTTGTTCCAGCCTCTTGAGGTTCACAAGAATTATTCTCCCCAGTGTGTCACAGAGTCAGCTGAGGCTCAGAGGGCTGTGGTCAGTGGTAGAGGAGTGATTAGGACCTCTGTCTTCTGGATGGCAGGTCAGCGCTGTTTCTACTAGGCCACACTGAGCCATCTACCCTGGACCACCTGGTCTTCTCAGAGACCAGGCTTATAGTGCTAAATGCTGGCTGGGATCGAGGGATGACCCTCAGCCAGAGACTGGAGGGGAGCTCACTGATCCGAAGAGGAACTGAACCTGAGGCTTTGGCCAGGTCCAGAGCTCAGGAACGAGTGAGGGAGTTATTGATGCAGCAAGTCAGGAAAAGGCAGTTTGGACCACCGGGGTGGTTACTTGCCCCTCAGGCCCCCTCCATGTGTTCCGTTTTCAGTGGCCCTTTTCCCGGTTCCTGTTCTTCCAAGAGCCAGCTTCTGCTGTGGCCTCTTTCCTCAATGGCCTGGCCAGCCTGGTGATGCTCTGTCGCTACCGCACGTCTGTACCAGCCTCCTCTCCTATGTACCCCACCTGTGTGGCCTTCGCCTGGGTAAGTAACCTGGCATGATTCCTGCTTGACACCCTCATCTAAGAAAGAGGCACTCTTAAATCCCTGCTCTCACCCTACAGGGCTTCCACCCACCGAGCTGCCCCTCTGTTTTCCAGGGCTAAAGTTGCAGTGCAGCGTGGTCAGAACTGGGCAGAAAACAGGGATGGTGCTGAATTGGGCCTTACCTTTCTAGCAGTCCTAGGTCAGGCTGTTCGGGAGGGAGGGAGAGAGGAAAGAAACACTGTTCTTGTCCTGAAGGAGGAAGCCACTGGAAGACCCCATAGGGCAATTTACAAACACAGAAGGGAGATGTGTTTGGAGATGTGGTAGGGAGCACATTGGGACCACGGGTCTGTCCAACGGCCTCTCTGAAGGACTTGAAGCAACCTCAACCTCAGGTCAGGCCTGGAAGCAGTGGCAACCACAGCACTCCATCGAGAGTTCAGCCTGATCTTAGACCATCCCTAGAAAAGCTGAAATATGTTCCAGAGATGGCTCTGAGCTTCACAGTGTGACTGGTCAGAAAAGCCAGCATCCAGGATCGGGAATTGTGTGAGAAGCACGGACTTTGGTACAGACATGAACTGTGCCAACCTTGGGGAGGGTGTGAGAGTAAGAGGTTGCTATGGAGGTCCCTAGATCAGAGCTCCCACTGTAAGCCTTAGAGAAACAATCCCCACTCACTCACCTTCCTGCCACCAAAGCAGCCACTCATTCATGTATTGAGCACCTGCTGTGTGCCAGGCACTTTGCTGGGTCCTGGAGATCCAACAGTATATAAAAACAGATGGGTCCCTGCCCTCTGGTACTAATCATACTAATCACACAATTGAATGTAGAAGTGGCAGTGGAGGAGAGGTGCTCTAAGGACATGTGATGGGGGACGAGACCAGGACAGGGCAATCAGGGAAGGCTTCCCTAAGGAAGGGGCATATGAGGGAAGATCAGAATGGTGAGTGAATGGTAACTAAGTGAATTCGGGGAGATTAGGAGGAGTCATCTATGGAGAAGACTCCGAGTGTGCACAGGCTGGAGAGAGCTCAGGGTATATGAGGACCATGCAGGAAGCCAGGGAGTGGGGTGTGAGGCCAGTGGGCAGGTGGCCAGCCCATGGAGAACTGGGGGCACAGGAACACTTTAGATCTCGACTCTCAAAGCATCAGGCAGCAATGAGGGTCAGAGAGAAGGGGTTTCATGAATAGATTGCTTGCAAAATTCATTCTGGCTACTGTGTAGAGAACAGATTGGAGTGGGTAGGAGTGGATGTGCAGGGCTGGTTGGTAGTTTTAGCACAGGGCACAGAAGCTAGACTAGAGAGGTGGCACGGGTCTTAGGAGGTAGGCTATGAAAGAGAAGCGTGTTTGAGCTGTTTTGGAGGTGACATTAAAATTTTTTAAAAATTATTTGTTTAACAAACACATACATAACTCTACTGTATGCCAGGCACCATTCTAAGCATTTTATAAATATTAACGTGTTAATCCCATGCCAAGCTTATGAGGTAGGTAGTATTATTACCCCCAATTTGTAGATATGGAAGCCAGGCCTGGAGTTAAACAATCTGTCCTAGGAGCCACGGTCTGAATCCAGGGATCTGGCTCAAGTCCACACTTACCATCCTGGCTGTGCTGACAAGCCTCAGGTTAGATGAGAAGAGAGGAATCAAGGAGGACCCCTGGGTTTCTGCTTATGAGACAGTGATAGAAGCTGTGAGTGTGGATGAGATCACCAGGGAGACCTTAGGCAGCGAGAAGAGAAGGGGACTAGGACGGAGCCCTGGGGAACCTTAAAACTTGATGGCTGGCTAGAGGAGGACGAGCTAGCAATGAAGACAGGAATGGCCAGAGGTGTAGGTGCAAAACTAGGACATCGTGTGGTTCGGGGAGCCCCAGGGCAAGGACAGGAAGGAGAGAGTAGGCCGTTCTCCCGAATTCTGCTGCACCATCAAGGAAAACGAGAACTGAGGACTTTCGGGTAGTGTGGGGATGCCGAGAAGTCCATGCTGAGCGCCCGACTGGGGAGATGGGACTCGGGAGGAGGGCCAGGAAGGAGGCTGTTAAGCCTCTGGGAAATGCCGATTCTCCCTAATCCTGTCCATGCAACAAGTATCAATAATTGTTAGGAATTATGGGACACAAATCATGTGATGGGCATTGCGCTACGTACTTTACCTACATGTTCTCATTCAGTCCTAAACCACTGTGAGCTCTGAGTAAGTCTCAGAGGGAAAACAAACTTTACCCAAAGCCAACAGCCAACAAGATAGCCAATAGCGGAGACGGGACAGGTTGGCATCCAGGTCTGTCTGATTCTGGGGCCCAAGCTCTGAACCCCTCTTCTGGGTTGTCTCCATGGACTTGACAAATGTTGGCTGAGCATTTGCTGTGGGTAGAGACAGGGGTTGGCACTTGTGGGAGCTGAAGCCGCTGCCCCAGAAGCTGAGCCCAGTGGGGAGGTGCGGGTCCGGCCAGCCTGGGAGGCAGAGTGCAGGCAGAGCCAAGGCGTGCTCGGGTAGAGAGCACGGGAGTCGGGACATGGGGACACCACATGGAGAAGTCTGTTGCGAAAGCCCAGGGAGGAGGAGGGGCCTCGCCTGGGACTTGAAGGCCTGCTTAGGCTTAAACACACACCTATGTGGGAAAGAGCATCCCAGACTGGGGCCACAACAGGAGCACAGGTACGGAAGCTGGAGAATGTGGGGCCTCAACAGGCAACCTGGGAAGGTCAGCCTGGCCACTGTGTGGCTGTGTGACGGGGAGCAGAGGGAGGGAAGGTAGAGCAGAGGCCCTGGAGTGCCAGGCTGAGGGGCAAGGACTGCTGCAGAGGCAGGGGCCTGGCATCAGCACACACTGTCACAGGCCTGGGTAGGATGGATAGAGTCACCACTTCCTGTGGATGCCCCTTGCAGAGAAGGGAATTTGGTCCTGGCTAAGAAAGCAGGAAGGACATGGAAATTGAGGAGGGTCCACCTGTCCCCTTTCCCTTGGGGTTCTTCCAGGGACTCTGCTTGTTCTGTCCCACCGCCTGCACCACCCCCTCACCCCTGCCCCTAACAGAGAGCAAAGTGCAGCCCTGTCTGAACTCTCTGATTAAAGCTCAGAGTGTCCCTGGATAGACCCCAGGGGTCTGAGGGGGCCTCAGAGGGTCCCAGCCTTTGTCTTCATGATGTGCGCCAACAGCCAGTGGTCATTTCACAGCTCTTGTCTCCGTGTCCCCGATTCTCGAGTCTTCCGTCTCACTGTCATCTGCCACTCAGCTCACTTCTCAGTGAGGTGTCACGCTTTCCATCCACACCCGAGGACTCGCAGGAGCAGCAGAAGCTATTAGATTGGGAGAGGACGGTGCCTGGGGCCCGTGTCTTCACGCACCCTGCAGTACATGGTGTTCTGGGACATGGAACCCCCTCTGCCACCACCAGGCCCTCGAGGGACAGAGTCTCAGTGTCCACAGTCCCTTGGATGATCCAGTCTGGATTTTACACGTCATCTTTCGTCCTGTGTGTGTTTGCAGGACAGAGGGATCCTGCCTGTATGGAGGGTGTGGCAGTGGACTTCGCCTGGAGCAGTGGGGCTCCTGATTTCTGTTGGGGTGGGATAGGAAGGCCCCTTACCTCCTCCAGGTTAAGTCTTGGGGGAGGGGTTTGTCTCAGTCTTTTTCTCTGGGAAATGAGGAGACCCTGCCCCCAGCAAAGTTAGTGAAGCTTTGGCACAAGAAAGCAGCCCCTGCCCTGACATTTAGGCCTGAGCTTGGGCTGGACAGTGGCCAGGCTTTCAGGGAGCCCACGAAAGCTCGGTACACCACGGACCTTTGACTTCGTGGACTGGGGGCCCCTGCTCTCTGCCAAAGCTGGAAAGCCAAACTAGTTTCCTGCCCCTTCATCCAGCAAGAAAAGGTCCTCAGGGGGGGAGGTGACAGCCTGAGGGTGGCAGGATGATTTGTGGACGTGGGGACTGACTGTGCTCGACCTCTGCTGAGGAAACTATGAGAAGACGTAGGTTGAGGCTGCAGTGGAATGATGGTTAGATTTCAGGAAGGACTTCCTGACAGTCAGACGAGAGCCAGTGGAACAGGCAATGGCAGGAAATCAAGGAATCCTTTCTGAGGGTGGAAAAAGCCCCCTTCTTCCCATCTCCATCCACCTCTTCCCCTCTTCTCTCTCAGGGGTGAACTGGGGCAGGTTTGCTCTGCGTGAGGCAGGGGGTGAGGCACTGTGGCCTCTGGGGGGGCCCAGGATGGCAGCAGGCATCATATTTAACATTCTGCCTCCCCCACTTCTGAGACACCGAGCTATTTAAAGACCCACTTGTCCCCACCACCACGGTGTCAGTGACAGTCCCGAGCACTGGGGCTTAGCACTGGGGTCGAATTCCTGACAGATCTGGCTCACTTGGCATCCAACCAGTTTCACGGCTGTGATATTTTTGTCTCAATTTTCTTATTTTCCAACAGACTGAAACAGCCTCCTGCTCTTCCTCCACCCAGCCTTCCCTGTCCCCCTCCATTTCCACCCTCACTGGCACCCTGCCCCTGGCCTCCCCCTCTCCTCCGTGTTTACAAGAAGTTCTTGGCGCCTGCTGGGCCGGCCCATCCTCCTCCTGGCCTGTCTGATTGGCCAGTTACCCCATCTGCCCCCACATTCTACTCGAGGTTGGCTGAGGAGGCCAGGAGCAGCCGTACACTTGCATCTTGGGGGCTTTCCCTTCCTTCCACGTCCCTCTGTCCCCTTTGCTTGAGTCTTGATTACAAACTGAGTGAAGGGAACTAGTATCTGTTCAGTGCGTCCTGGTGGGATAGCAGCTCAGGAGCCAGGAGGAAGGGGCTGTCCCTATAGCTGAGGTGTCTGCATTCTGGGATTGAGAGACCCTGCAGCCCCATGGCTTGACCTGGAACATTGTGACCCTTGAAGAAGAGGAAGGTGGGGTCAGGTGAAGGGAAGCGGTGGGAGGTCAGCCTGTTGGACATGATGAAGAAAACTGGCATTTATGGGGCACCTACTGTGTACCAGGCAGCAAGAACAGCAACCATTTATTGAGTGGTTTCTTCGTGCCTGGCTTTCGCAGACATCATCCTCACAACCCTCTCATGCAGTGGGTATTAACCCTGTTTTGTAGGTGAGGCCACTGAGGCTCAGAGAACCTGTTATTTGCTCAAGATCACACAGCTATTTAGAGGCTGAGGTAGAGCTTGAACCCAGGGTCCATCTCATTGTGAAGGCTCCGGACATCCTGCCCCCAGCCTGGAACTGTGGGACGGGCCTGGGCAGCTATGGGGAGACCACCCCTTCTTCGCCTAGACTTCCTTGGCCCACAGAAGGCAGACTTGGCCTCTCAGGTCTGTGGAGAGGTGTGAAGGTCCCACGCTGGTCAACAGGTGGGGAGAAATGACACCTAATGTTTTATCCTGTCTTGGGCACTGGGCTATACATCATACCTGCATGACTCCTTCAATCCTTATCAACACTATGATTATTCACATTTTACAGATGAGAAAACTGAGGCACAGCTAGGCTAATTGATGTGCCCAAGGACACACAGGAAACGCTGAGCTGGGATTTGAACTCTGGCCGTCTGGCCCTAGGGCCTGCATTCTTAATGACACTGTCTCCCAGGTCTGAGGAGAGGATCAAAAGAGGAGCCCTCCATAATGGGACACTCCCCAGGGAGAGGAGATTTTTCAGGAAGACAGAGTTGAACAGACGACCAAGTAGTCCCCACCTCTGTGTCCTACAGCTAAGCCCTGGTCCTGTGCACACTGCCTGCTTTCCTTGTTCCAACCGCCACTTAGATCAGCCTTTTTGTCACCTCCCCCTTCCTGCCAGGTGACAAGGACTCCTGGCTAGCTTCCAGTCCCTGCTGCCTTCCCCTCCTCCTCCCTCTCACACTGGCTCCAGGGCTGTTCTCTCCCCAAGGATGTCCCTATACCTGGCCTGCCTAGAAGATCTGGCCCACATGATCACCTGGGGCTGCAGCCCTCATCCTGCTCCTCTCCCGGTGCTGATCCTGAGCATCACACTTTGTGGGAACAGTATCCAAGAAGCCACCCTATTCTGTCCCGTTTTCTAGCTCCCATTACTGTCTCTGGGGAAGGGGTAGCATGAGGGATGGGATAGGATGGCTGTTCTCAAAGGAGGAAGCAACCTGACCTAGAATAATCAGCTGACATCAGGGCTGGAAAGGGATGAAGGAGCACTCAGGCCAGCCCCTGATTTGTCCCAGAGGGAACCTCAGGCCTTTGCCCAGGACAAAGAGGAGCATAAAGAGTGAGAATCACCCCAGGATCCAGGCCAGACAGGCTTGTACCAGGAGCCTCTAGGGCAGCGGTTCTCAACCTGTGGGTCGCGACCCCTTTGGGGGTCGAACGACCCTTTCACAGGGGTTGCCTAAGACCATCGGAAAACAAAAAGATATTTACATTATGATTCATAACAGTAGCAAAATTACAGTTATAGAGTTGCAACGAAAATAATTTTATGGTTGGGGGGGGGTCACCACAACATGAGGAACTGTATTAAGGGGTCGCAGCATTAGGAAGGTTGAGAACCGCTGCTCTAGAGACTTCCAGGTCTAACTAGCTTTGCAAGGAGAGCCCTGCTGGTCCCCTCCCCATGGCCCTTCCCATTCTCTCAGAAGCCCCCTCTGTCCTGCCTGAGGGAACTTATCCTACTATCTGAGCTTCCTGCTGCAGAACCCCTACCCTGCTCCCTTGCGCCCTCCCTGCCTGGCCTGTTTTCCAGACGGAGTGAGCAGCTCCTGGCCTTTTCCCATCTCTGGCAGGGTTGTCCCACCCTAGTGCATCCCTCCCTACCTCCCTCCCAACCTCCGGGGCATCCAGGCTGGCATTTCTTTCTTTGACTGGTTGTCACTGGTTTCCCAGCCCTTCCTCTCAGCCCATGTATCTCCACCCCAGCCCACCCTCCTTTCAGTAATTTGGGCCTCTGTATCAACAGATACAACAGTCTCTGAAAAAAAGTGCCATCACACTCCCACAAGATCTAGGGCTCATTTGCAAGATGATCTGTACTCTCTCCTTGCAGTTAATTTCCAGGAAAAAGGCCTCAACCGTTCCCCTGGGCCCTTGCCCACCACAGCGCCTTCAGTCCTGCTCCTCTGCTTCTCCCAGAGCTCTGAGCAGCAGCCACTGGTCTGGCGGGTTAGGCCGGCCCAGCCAGGAGGGAGCTGGGCTAGTTGGGGAGCTGCCTCCTCAGAGACTTGGCCCCAGTGGGATCTGCTTGATCTCCCTCCCTTGCTTGCTTGCTCCGGACACACCCCAAGCTGGCTCGAGCCCCTCCACCCCACCCACTTCATTCCCGCCCCCAGAGGCTGAGGTCACTGGCTCCCCTGGCCTGGGTGGGGCTGTCATCACCTGCCAGTTGGGGAAGGAGGCAAGCTCCCCCCACCCCCCACCTCCCACCCCCGGGGGCTGTTGTCTTAGCGATTGAGTAACCAGGGAACTTGACTTGGCTGGAACTGGTTCCCAGGCCAGGCTGGAAACCTGTGGAGGCTTCAAGCCCCCCACCCTCCTTGAGAGTTCAGGGTGGTGGGAAGCTGAGCCTGAAGGGGCTGGGCTGGGTGCGGATGGAGGGGCACCAGTGGGCCCCAGGAACAAGGGAAAGCGCTTTTCTCCACTCAGAAGAGCCCCTTCCCCAAAGTAAGACAGACGTGAGCCCTCTGGGGGCCTTCCCCACCTTGGGGTGCCACACTCACCAGCTGCCTCTCTCCTCAGGTCTCCCTCAATGCTTGGTTCTGGTCTACAGTCTTCCACACCAGGGACACGGACCTCACTGAGGTGAGCGCCCCTCCTGCCCCCTCTCCTGCCCTTAGAGGGGAGGGCTGGGCAGAGCCGACTCTTAGGTCTCTTGCTGACTCCATTTAGGGAGCACCTGCTCTGTGCTGGGCATTTAAAACCTGTTAGTGAGTGCACTTGAGCCTCACTTAACCCTTGGGAGGTAGGTGTGATTATTGGCTCTTAACTGATAGGCAGCTGAGCCTTGGAAAGGTGAAATCACTTGCCCACAATCACCCAGCCAGTCAAGGGGTGCCATCCGGGCTGAGGCCCACAGCTGTGGGACTCCAGACTGCGCTCTGAATTCGAGGACATGCTTTGATGTTCTGGAGTTTGGCAGGCATTCTCCACTAATACCTAAAGCTTTGCTGCTTGAGCAGAGCTTTTAAAAATTGTATACTGTGAATACATGGGTCAGTCTGTTAAATTCAGAAGTGAAAAAACGGTAGGCAGAAGGAGCAGGAGACCCGGACCCCACTGACCACAGGCCTCAGACTCTGGCTGTGCCTCTGCTCCCAACCCTGGTCGGTCCTCGCTGGGCCCTGCCCTCCATGAAGCCTTGTCCACCTCCTAATCCCCTCATACTGGCCCCTCATCCAGCTCTCCCTGTCCTCAGAAAATGGACTACTTCTGTGCCTCCGCCGTCATCCTGCACTCAATCTATCTGTGCTGTGTCAGGTGAGCCCACCTTGGGAGTTGTAGGGACAAAATCAGGCCCTGGGGGCAGGGAGGGGTCCCCCAACCCTCCCCTGGGGGCGCTGTCCCCAGCGCCTTCTTCACCAGTCCCTCAGTGCACACACTGAGGAGAGGGCCAGTGGCTTCCATGTGCTGATGCTGGGGTGAGGGGATGCTTCAGGGAATGCTGTTCTGGGGACGGGCCACCCTCCATCTGAGCAGCTCTGGATGGTGGGGCAGGACCGTGGGACTGCAGCGCCCGACTGTGGCCAGTACCTTCCGGGTTGTCCTGCTGCTAATGCTGACGGCGCATGTCTCCTACCTGAGCCTCGTCCGCTTCGACTATGGCTACAATCTGGTGGCTAATGTGGCTATTGGTGAGGCGGGACTGGGGCCCCGGGAGCTGGACCAGAGGCAGAGCTGCTGGTTTGAAGTGCGGGGGAGGGGGGGGACAGGGGGTGCTGCTCCTGGAGAAGGAGGTTCTAGAGAGATCCTTGGGGTGGGGGAAGGGGAAAGATTTGAAGTAGGAGAAGGGAGAGGCTGGGAGGAGAGACTGAGGTGGTCCTGGGGTCAAAGAGCACGGGGGCTATTGGAGGCTTTGGTCGGGGTGAAGGGGGCCCAGGGCGTGAGCCTCTCCCCACCCCCACCGCCCCAGGCCTGGCGAACTTGGTGTGGTGGCTGACCTGGTGCCTGCGGAACCAGCGTCTGCCTCATGTGCACAAGTGCATGGCAGTGGTGCTGCTGCTACAGGGGCTGTCCCTGCTGGAGCTGCTGGACTTCCCACCTCTCTTCTGGGTCCTGGATGCCCATGCCATCTGGCACATCAGTACCATCCCCGTCCATGTCCTCTTTTTCAGGTGGGTACTACTCCCTGTCCAGGGCTCACCTTCCTTGTGCCCTTCCGCATCCGCTCTGTAGGGCAGATGGAGTTCGCTGCCCCTTTGCCCCCTGCCAGCTTGCCTGCACTCACCCCACCCAGCCCCCAGGGGGCGCGCTCAGAGCCAAGCCTCAGTGGGCTTCTTCCTCGGCTCACAGCTTTCTGGAAGATGACAGCCTGTACCTGCTGAAGGAATCAGAGGCCAAGCTCAAGCTGGATTGAAGGCCCTGGGAGCGAGTCTGCTCTGTTAGGGACTCTGCCCCCTCCCTGCTGGCTCCCCTTTTCCCCCCGGTCTTTGAGAGGATTTATTTTTTCCCTTTTGCATCTTGAACTTGGATATGAAGGATGTGGGCCCAGAATCATGTAACCTGCCCACTCCCTTGGTCGCCCCCACGTGGCCCTCACAGGTCTTGGCGTCTGTTCAGGCCTGGCCTCTGAGCACCTGGGGCTAGGGAATGGGCAGCCCCTCTGGTTCCTGAGCTGAACTGGGATAGAACTGTGTTCTTAGCTCCACCGAGAAGAAGACAGCTGCCTCTGCCTCCCCATTAGCTTCCTCTTCACTGCCTAGGTGGTTCCCCTAGCCTTCTGTCTAGCTGGGAGACAGGGTACCAGGACTTCAGGGATGCAGTGGGGTCCCCTTTTGTGACACCACCCTCCCCTGTGCCCTCCTCTAGGGACCACTAGGTGGCACTAGATGCTTGCTCTTTGGCTGCCCCTGTTTCAAGGAAGCTCTCATCCCCCATGAGATTTTGAGGGACCAAGCTGTTGGGATTGGGGATCAGTCTCATGCTGACGATTGCCCTGGCCAGACCCCAAGAGGCCACACTCTCCATTCGGGGCCAGGACCCCAGAGAGCACAGGACAGGAATCCCTCCGTGTTGCTGTCCTGGTTGGGAGCCTGCACACAAATGTGTACAGGCGTGTGGACCAGACCAAGTGCATAGGTGATGGGGCGGTGGGCCCAGGCCTGGGTGTGTGGGAGCCTGGGCCTGCTCCAGTATAGAGAGTGGCTTTAAAGTGTGTGTGTTGGGGGGCAGGTGGGTTAGTGTGGGTTACGGGAATGAGGGTAAGATGAGCGTTAGCGCAGGTGAGTGTGCCACACAGTGGGGGGCATTGGAGCAGGATGGGGGAGTCAAGTCACAATCAACAACCATTTATTGAGCACCAACTGCACAAAGCCCTAGGCCAGGCAGAAAGCCAGGATATCCCCAAGACCTGGGTGGGAATATGGGCGTCTAGGCTGCACGTGTGTGTATGTGTTTCTGTCTGTTGCCCCCCCACACCCTTTGCAAACCACGTAGGGCCCACACACAACTCAAGATCACCTTCTAGAACCAGCCACTTGGGAGGCAGAGGAAGGAAAATGGGGATCCTCTGGGCCCCTCCAGTCTCCCTGTCTCCTCCCCCACCCCAGTGTCCTGCTTGTTAAACCCCTTTGCCAAAGCCTGGACCCTGGGGAAGGGGACGGGCAATCTGAGGGATTAGGGGAAAAGGCGTATGGTTAGGTCTGGTTTCCAGCCTTCCCAAAGGCAGGCAGGGGCCGCTCTGTGTCTGTACCCTGGTAAAGGTGACCCCTGCCAGTTGCTGGCAGCCCCGGGGTAGAATGTGGAGCTCCAGGAACTTTCCATCCGAAGGCAGTCTCCGTCACTGGAGCGGGGAGTCTGGGTTCTTGTCCTCCCCCTGCCGCCTTGGCCCTTCCTGGGGTAGGGGCACTACGCTAAGACTCCAACTGAAGGGACTTGGGTGGCCTGTGTTTATTTCTTTTGATACTGAGAACCATTTTAAGATTGGAAGGTAGCAAGGGACATTCTTAATAAACCAATTTTCAGCCTCATCTACTCTTGTTCAGCTCATTTGTGTGAGTAGGGGGGGATGGAGGGAAGGAGGAGACTGCGCCGGCTGGGAGCAGCAGACAGGTGGGATCCCGACCTAGGTAGTGGGGGTGGGGATGGCAGGGACCAGATACGGAGCAACAGCAGAGCTGCACAGAGCTCCAGTCCAGCTTCGGGGGGAGGGGGAGCTGCCGGAGGGAGCTGGTGCCCAGCCTTCCCCTCTCACATCCCTGTGCCTGGATTGTAACCCTGACCCCTGCAAGTTCCACTTCAGTCTTTTAATTCTCCTCCCTGTCCTCCCCTTCTGGTCTGAACCTTTCTGAGCTTCACCTGCCAACAGGATAATAGGACCTGCTGCTGAGTGTGAGGACCAAATGGACCTAGTAGGTGTGTGGCACATAGATGCTGACTGAGGTCCCTCTGACCAAGGCCTGCCTTAGTTTGGGAAGAATGAGTGATACAAAAACCTATGTTCATGGAAGCTTCTGGAAAAAAGGCTAGGATTGGTGCCTCCCACACCCCCACAATACAAGAGAGAGCTCGGGGCCCTTGTCACTTCCCGGGAGAACCATAGACAGCACTGACACTTGGCAGCAGAGACATTTCTTTATTAGGTGCCACTTCAGATAATAGGGAATCTGGGTGGAGGAGGGCTGCCAGCACTGGGTGCATTGGGGCCTCACACCCTGACCTTCTGGGCCCAGGCAAAGAAAATGCCCTTGACATCGTCTACGCCTGTCCGAAGATGGGCAGGCATGGTGTAGGTGGACAGGTCCCGTACCTTATAGCCGCTACGCACCAGGGCCTCCCTCACCTCCTCCTCACACACTGGCACCACCGCCAGCCTGGCCTCCCCAGCCAGATACCATGACTCCTCCAGGGCCCCGATGAGGAGGAGGTGCCCCTCAGGCCTCAGCAGTGTGGTGATGTGGTCCAGGGCCCGCTGAAAGCTGGCAAGGTCGGGGCTCACTGCCTCCAGGCAGAAGGCCGAGACCAGCGCATCGGCAGGAAGGGGCACCAGGTCCCCAGCACCCAGGGGCTGGGGCTGGTGCACATCGATGGGCAGGACCCGCTTCACCCTGGCTCGCAGCTGTTGCTCCTTCTCCTGCCAGGACTCACTGTGCAGGGGTAGAAGGCGGCGTCAGGACCAGACTCAGGACTGCCCCACACTCAGTCATGTTTCCCCTCCCACCCCCCACCCCCACCAGCAACTCCATAGGAGGCTCCCACCCAGCCCAGCCCTCATCCCCTAGCCCTTACCCTTTGTCCTCAATGAGGCAGACATGCTGGCTGTAAGTGCTCCAATCAAAGGCCCCCGGTTCCTCCCGAAGCCAGAGCCCCAGCTCCTGGCGATTCACCTCCAGGAAGTCTGTCATGGTGATGTCCTCAAAGTGGGCGCAGGCGCTGAGCAGCTGGTATATGGTGGGGCCTGAACCAATGTCGATGAGGGCGCGTCCAGACACCTCACCTGGGTGGGGCAGAGAAAGGAGGGTCCCGGTGCCAGGCCTGTCCAGGTGGACCCCTGCCTCAGTTACTCCTCCTTTACCGGCTTCTCCCTTCCTCTCTCTTCCCTTCTCTGTGTGTCTCTACCTGGAAAAAGCATTGGCTCTGGAGTCTGAGTCCGGGCTCCAACTTCTACAGACTTACCTTGGGAAAGAAACTTAAGCCCTCTGAGACTCAGGTCCCACATCTGCAAAGCTATACCTACCCGTGATGACTAAGTGGGGAAATCTGAGGTGCCTGGCAGTTTCTCCCAGTTGTTTCTCTCCCCTCCCTTCTTTCTGTGTCTCTCCTCACCTCTCAATTCTGAGCATTCTCCGCTCCCCAACCCTCTCCAGGGGGCTGGCTCTCCTCTTCCCCTCACTTCAGTGGTTCTCTTCCTCTTTTATTTTCACCTCTTAACTACCTAACTCAGCTTCTTGGTCCCCATCTGAGTCTCACACGCCCCTTTAGCTCCCTGATAACTTGCCCTCTATGCCTTGGTTCCCCCGGTGCTCACCCACCGGTGGCGAAGGTCTGCGCCAAGCAGCGCAGCTTCCAAGGCCCGACGCCGTCAGGGCTGCTCAGGTCCCCCCGCGGAGGCGCGTAGTTGTTGCGGAGGTAGGCGCGGGGCTCGAAGCGCTGGTAGGCCGAGGCCACTGCTTGCCGGCCCGGGTGCGAGTCAGGGACTACGCCTGCTGTGTGGCTCGGGTCTGCCTTGCTCATGCTGCCGCCGCTGCCTGCCCCGGTCCCCGCTCTCGGCGCAGCCCCTTTAACTGCGTCCGGACCCCCGCCCCGACCCCTCCGCTGCGTGGGCGGCGGTCAAGAGCGGAGCCGCCTGGGGCCACGCGTACTGCGTCTCCCCTACCCCATCCATCTCCTTTAGTGTCCCGGTGGCAGACACACGGGGGTGTGGGCGGCCGCCGCGGGAACATCTGTTCCCACCCCTGTTCACTGTTGCGCCCGCTGCCCTCCACCCTGTGCCTTACCTGGCCTGCCCCAAGTCCTGCCTCCACGACCCGCACCTCAGGTTCACGCCCCATAATCCTTAGATCCCCGACCCCGCCAAGCCCAAGCTCCTCCCGTCGCTCTTCTTCAGCTCCCGCAGCCATAACCACCTTTTGCCCATTGTGCCACCCCTTTTCTTTTGCCAGGGTTCGAATTAGCCCTGTTCCCAGTCCCCGTCTCCCAGAGCCCTCCTTCCAAGGACCCAGTCCCCCGCCAGACTCCCGTTCTCCGGGACACCCTGTCCAACATCCACTCCTTTCTTTAGTAAGGTCACCCAGCTACCCGTCTCCGCCCCTCCTCCAGGTGCCTTCTTCATCCTTTCCTGCCCTACCCCAGTCCTGCAGCACCCCTCCACCCCACCCCTCCCGGCTCACCCTCACTGCAGAAAGGACAGTCCGTTCTGGCCTCCGCCACGGTTGCCCCGGGGCCGCACGACGGAGCTCACCCCATCCGTCCGATGGCAGCAGCGATAGAGAAGGCGAGCAGGGCTAATGTATTTAGTGGTTGGAACAGGCGGACTTCCTCTAAGGGCCCTGCGGGCCCAGAGCATCTTATCTGGGGGCTGCCGAGGGTGGAAGGCTCGGGACGTTCCAGCCATGTCCGGGGCGCAGGACCCAGGTGAGGGCGGGAGAACGCACAGTGCATTTTCCAGGCTGCCAAAGCCCAGGGACGTGTCCGGGCCTTCGGCTGCCAAGGGGTTTAGGGTCCCACCCGTCTGGGGTTTCTGACCCCTCTCCTCTCCCAGCCCACACTCCAGCCCTTTCGGGGGGAGCAGGCCAGGCCAGGCCCGCAGGTCCTGCTTGGTGCTCCAGGTACTAGGCTGTCAAGATGCCAGGGTCTCCTCTCTTATCCCCCCAAATAGGAAGTGGATGCTGCAGGGCTATCTCCATGGTCTTCCTGGAACGGGACCCCTCTGTGTCAGTCAGTGCCCCTCTACCCTGGGTAGGTTACCAGCCCCTACCAAGATGGGTCCCTGGCCTCCTCTGTACACCGCTGCCCACCACCTCTTGTCCCAAGGGGAAAGTCTCTCCTTGTTGGGCCAGGCAGCCAGGTTGGAACATGAGTCATCACAACAGCTGCAGGGGTCACAGACAGGAAACTGACCCTCCCCCCCACACACACACACACCCCGCACCCTGACAACCCACCCTGGGCTCTCAGGATAGGGAGGGTGGAACACCTGACCCCAGCCAAGGACTGATTCTGTCTGGATTCAGAACTGAGGCAGGTCAGCCTTCGGACCCCATCCACACCCTGAGGCATAGCCAAGGACAGTCCTGGTGCCAGGTCCTGCCATAGTCTCCAGGAGATCATTTAAACAAACCCTGGATGCCAACTGGCCTCCAGGGCACTTCCCAGTGCCAGTGGCCTGGACACGGAGACCAGGACTAGACAGCAGAGTCAGGGCACAGAAGGGGGACTGGACAGCCACCCAGCTTACATCTCTGTTCCTCCCCCCACCCCAAATGGGGGGTACCCACTAGCTTTGCCATATTTAGCTCAGATGCAGGGTCTGTTCCAAGAAGTGAGCCGGGGGTCTGTTCCAAGAAGGTGGGGGGGCACCAGTGGTCAGACCCACACAACCACAAGGAAAGACATGAAACTGAAACATGACTGAGCATTTATTACAGCGCTAACAGGGGTGCTGGGGGCTCCAGCCTGTCTCCGCCCTCTTCACATCCCCCTCCCGCCCCGTCTTCTTCAAGACTCCTTCCCAGATCATTCCAGATCCCCTTACACTTTTTCTTGTCCTTCTCTGAAGCTGAAACCTGGACCAGGGTCACCCCTCTCAGGGGCCTCTCAAGCTCAGCAGCATCTTTTGTCCCTTCTCCTGGGGCTGGGGGTACTCAGTTGTGCTGGCCCCAGCTCTCTACCCTCAGTGCCCACTATCTTTGCTCCCCTCCTTTTGGGAACTCAGGGGACCCAGGCATCCTGGCCTCTGGTTCCCTCCTCCCCTAGCCCCCAACTCTGGGCAAACTACAAAGCATCCATGGCCACCAGCTCCCCTCCATGGTCCTAGCCAGGAAGGGCCCCCAGCCCAGGGCGGGCACAGTGGAGCCCAAATCACAGTCCCTCTCAGCCTCTCTGTGCTTCCTGGGACAAGGAGCGGGACAGAGAGCGACGAAGGGCACCTGGCTTGCTGACAGGCACCACAGGCGGCAGCTGCTTGGTGATCTCTGCCACATCCTGGCGCTCCACACACTGGCCACCCAGGGCTGTCTCCAGTGCCAGCAGCTCCTGCAGCTGGTTGGGGGCATCCTCGCGTTCCTCCTTGGCGGCACCCATCTTGGTGGGGGTGAAGATGGGCAGTGGTAGCATCCGCTGGTAGGGCAGCAGGTACTCCTGCAGCCCACGGCCGAGGATGCCCATACGCATCACCAACCAGGGGGAGTGCTGCACCAGCGCCTGACACTGACCCTGCTGGTGGTAGGTCTCATGCCGCTGGACATCCTCCTCATGCAGGGAGCAACTGGGGAGGAGAGGGGAGGGGGCACTGAGCTCCTGAGAGCTGTTGCCCTCCAGTCACAGGCTGGGTGGGGGGACCCCCTGGATGCAGAAGGGGTGACTCCACTTCACCCTCCTTAGTGGGCACTCTCCTCACCCCCACCCCCAGGAACTTTGTGCTCTGGCCTCATAAGACTCAGCGAGGGTGCTCTAGGGGAGGAGAGGGACCCCAGCTGGCCAGCACTCACCCCTCCTCAGGGCGAGTGAACAGTGTCAGATCCTTCCATTCAGCCCAAAAGGCCTCTCGGCGCTCACAGTTCTCCTCAGACAACCGGCAGCTCAGCTCTGAAGTGGCCATGATCAGCCTCACTCCCTCAGCTCCGCTCCTCCCAGGCCCTTTAAATAGACCCCTCTTCCCCCTCCCCCAGGGGCTATTTTCAGCCCCTCTGGTGTCAGATGCTATAAGCACAGCCAAGGTCTGATGGCGCACTCTGGGCCCAGGGTGGGGGTTGGGGTACCTGGACTCTCTGGCTGGCCCCAGGTTGGAGATCAGCTTCTAAGGAAATCAAGGTACTCCGGTAGGCGCAGGGGTCTTCAGAGCGACACCTCCAGGTATCTGACACTCCTGAAACACTGTCTGAGACCAGACACATGCCCAGCCTCGTGCCATCTTGGCACCTGCCCTCTGCCCCACCTCTTCCCCCTCACCCAGGGAGGACAGGGGCTTGTCCATCAACAGAGCAGGGAAGTGCAGGAACTGAGGCCCCTCTGGGCTCTGTACCAGATGGTCAACCTCCCCCCCCATCCTCCCCCATACTGCTGTCCTATGCCTGGGTTCAAGGGCACATCCCTGGACCAAACCCCTCAACAGGAACGAACAGTGCAGCCCCGTCCTCAGACATCTGCATCCGAAGGCCTGGTCCCTAACTGATGCCACACGGACAGGGATACTGGCAGTTCACTCCACACTGACGCCTGGGCACGAACCTTCGTCAGGTGTCGTCCTTCCCCATGGCCAGTGGTCAGAGAAGTGGTCTCCAAGCTGAGCCAGTCAGGGTGGAGGGAGTAGCTGTGGGAGTGGCCCCCAGCTCTACACCCAATACCCCAAATGGGGTGAAATGGGGTGACATGGCAATCCAGGGGCTTCAATGAGTGGCAGTCAGCAGATGTGGCTCTAGCCCAAGTCAGCCATAAATAGGTGTGACCATGGGGACAGACCTTGCCCCTTTCTGGGCTTCATTTCCCCCCTTTCCAATCACAACAGCCTGACCAGAGCTCTGGGGTCTGCCAGCTCCAACGTGTCACCTGGGAGGGGCCTGGCTCTCATTCATGGGGAGCAGGATGGGAGGATGGACCCAGGGTGGTGGGCATGAGGGACAGGAAAGGGCACTGCTGAGTGGACAAAAAGGGCACCGGAAGAGGCAGTGAGAAGAGCTAAGGACCTTGTGGGGACAGCAGAGCACCAGCAGCCGAGCACCAGTAAGGCCCGTGGGCACCCACCTGGGGCAGAACTGCATATTCTCTTGATTACTGAGGTACTATGCCGGATTTTTGGTTTTTTTGGTTTTTTTTTAAAGATTTTATTGGGGAATTGGGGGGATGGGAACAGCGCTGGGGAATCGGGGGAAGGGGAACAGACAAGTTGCTGTCGTTTTGTTCTTCAGTCTAGTTGTGGAGGATGTTGCTTCACTGGCCCAAGTTGGCACCATCATTGGGCTCTTTCCGGGAGAGGCAGATCAGTCGCCGGCTTCTGGATGGCCGCTCATGCTGGCTGCTGGCCGCTCACGCTGGCTGCTGGCTACACATGGTAGCCCACGGCAACCCACTGCCATAGGGGCTGCAGCCTACGCCGTCGCCGGCAACTCACAGCAGCCCAGCTCCAGGTCGAGCTGTTGTTCAGCATCTTAGCTGTAGAGGGCATGGTCACCGGGCCTCACATGTGGGATCCGAACAGGGGTCCTCTGGCATCCCAAGCCAGTTCTTAACCAACGCGTCACTTGGCCGACCCTCTTGGTATCTTTTAATCTTATAATAGCTCTATGACATAATGAGCCTCATTTTTACAAAGTAGGACATGGAAGCTGAGATGCCGATTTACCCAGGGTCACACACCAGCCAGGACTAACATGGGCCCCCCTGGCTCTACGCAAGTCGACTCCTTTGGAAACCTGCAGGCACCAAGGGAAGAGAGCAGTGCCCTGGCCCTCGCCTGGAATCTGACTTGATGCTGCCCCTAGTGAGTGTGGTGGGGCCGAGGGCGTAGGTGAGTGGAGCCCAAGAGGCAGAGATCCCAGACCAGGAAGCCCAGGCCCCACCTCCAGGCTCCCCACCTGCCTTGGGACCCCAGGAACAGCCAGGGCCTGCTGTGGGTGTAGCTGGGTCTCTCCTACCACCTCCCAAAGCCTGGACTGGAGCCCTTAGCCTGCCTTTCCCTCGCAGGAAGCCTGTATGGGGGTAGGGCATTTTCCTCTGACCAGTCATCTGCCCAGCTGAGCCATTCAGCAAAGTATGTGTGTTGGGGGGGGTGGAGGGGGGGGGAGGTTCCAGGAACTGGGTCCCCACTGGCTCCAGGGCATGAGCGGGCGGGTCATGTATCTGGCCATGGTGATGAATGGCTCACTCCTTCCCACCTCCTCTTCCCTCAAAAGGCCAGGCTGGAGAGGGTAGTTCTTTTTCTTTTAAGTTCATGTTTTTAATTGGCTCAAATTACAAAGGTCCCCAAGGAGGCCCTGGGAGGAGGGAGAGAACATGGGAGAGACAGCGGTTCACTGCCAGCACCCACCATCTCCACCTGCCACCCACTCCCCCACAAGTACATGTGGAAAAAGGTCCCAGACCCTTTAAATAATCCTAAAAAACCTTGATGAGAGCAGGCAGATGAAAGGGCTCCTGCACCTTAACACTGGTGACAAGGATGCTCTGGCCTCCGTCCTGCCCAGGGGCCCTGGCCCTCACCCACCAAGGCTGAGGCTCCCATTCCAGACCCTGCCCCTGGCTAGGAGGGGACCGAGGACCTCCTTCTCTAGGAGGCAGGGACGCCATGTAAACATCAGCAGGGCACACCCCGCCCGCCTTACTGGCAGAGCCCTGGAGTCCAGATGCTCTCTACCCCACAACCTGCTCGTGGCCGTGGCTCCCAGGCACAGCGAAGCGTGGTGGAGGGTGGTAGCTTGGGGTCAGGGGGCTGCCATGAAAGGAAATCTTTTTCTCCCACTGCTTGAGATCAGGTCCTTTGTGGGCAGCCCCACGGACTCCCTCTCTGGCTCAGGAGGCTGTGGTGACAGGACCCTGGCCCACAGGGTGGTGAGGGGGCATGGTTATGCCCGGGTCCCCAGCTCACTGACACGCTGCCGCAGGTGAAAGGCAAATTCAAACATGGTGGCTGCAAGGCTCTGGTGGATGAGGTACCTGGGCAGGCGGCCCTGGGGAAGGCAGGAAGACGTTCCAGGATGGCTTGTCCTCAGGAGGGGCTCCCCCCTCAACAACTGGCACCCGCAGGGAGTGCTGGGGCTAGAATGCAGGTGCAGCTCTGGAATGCAGCCCGGGCCACCCTCTCTCCCCGTCACCCCTGGCAGGAAGAACATGCTGTGCCCAGGTCTTGGCACCAGCCACACAAACAGACCCGGGAAGGGCTTGGTTGGCAGCCAGCCACCCCTCCTTGGGGCCTCAGGCGCCAGAGGTAAGAAATGGGAGGCATAGGCCCTCCACTAACTCAGGGCAAGAAGACCGTCCAGACCCTGCCCCAAATTTGAGAGTAAGAAAAGAGGTAGGGAGTAGGGGAGGCCCTGAGCAGGCATGGAGCTCCCACGGTCGCACAGCCCCCTGCACTCCACCGAGCCTGCCCTGTAGCCCTAGCACCCTCACCTTGAGATCTGTATTAAGGATCCAGATGAAAGTGCAGATGTGGGAGTTACTGGACGACTTGAGCACGATGAAGCCTCCAGGACCATTCTCTCCCCTAAGGAGAGAGGTACAATTGGGGAGACGTTAAGAGCCAGGCAAGACCCCTGACCCACCCACCCCATTCTTAGCCCATCTTAGAGTGGGGTGGAAGAGGGAAGGGACCTGCTGATCTAGAACCTGCTACCCTGCCTGAACAGGGACCAGAACAGGTGTCCCAGAGGCCACAGCCCTCTATCCCCACCCACGATGTGATGCTCATAGCCTGCTGATGTTTGCACACCCCCAGTGGCAGGGAGCTCACCACCCTCCCAGGCCTCATCTACTCTGTCCAGTGATTCTAGGTCAACTCTAGCTGTGAGGGGGGGGGCTGGTGTGGCACTTCTCACCCCTTCCCCAACTCAGGGGACAGTGCAGTGCTGGTGGGCTCCAGGAGGGGGCGCCCTCTCAGAAGGCAGTCAAGGCCTGAGCTGCATGGTTCACATCCTATGGCCATTTAATTTGCCCACAGCTCCACTGAGCACTCTTAAACCCACTAATAAGGAGTTAAATAAGGAATTTGGCACCCTGGGAAGAAACGAGGTTGTCCGTCACCCAGGAAGGCTATGGTGGTGCCAAGACCAGAACCCCAGTCTGACACTCCAAGAACAGTGCTCTCTGCAGAACCCCAGGAAGGATGGGCAAGGGTGAGTGGGGTCTCAGGGAGGAGGCCACCTGCAGCACTGGAGGCTAAGATTAGACAACGAGAGCTGCAGGATGCCCCGGAACAGGCAGCAGGAAAAGTGAAACCCCTCTTCCTCTGGCAGGACCTCCGAGCACTCCAGGAGAAAGGCAGGGAGAAGAGAAAAGGGGGCTCAAGTCTCCTCAGGAAAGTGAAACTCCAGGATGCAGAGCATCCTGCTCAAGCTGCCCCGACCAGCGCAGCCTCTTGGCTCCCAGCCCTATCCCTGGTCCCTGGTCTACACCCTCCAGTGAGTGGCGTGATTCCAGCCATTGTTCCCCAAGTCTCCAGCGCACACAGCAGCTGATTAGCAGGATTAGGGGCCAGGAGGGGCACAGCCCAGTGGGAGAAAGTCCCCAGCTGTACATCCTGTGCCCTGCCCTGTCCTCACAGCCACCGGGGGAGGGGCTAGCGGGGAAGAGCGCTGGCAAGGTGGGGCTCACCTGACATATTTGTGAGTCGGGGGCTTGGCGCAGTGGGTGGTGGCAATGCCTGATGACAGGTATCTGTCTCTGCGCCGCTCGATGCGTCGGACATTCACGAAGTCCCTGGGGAGGGAAAGTTAGGTCAGGGGGTGCCAAGCCCAAACTGCAGGGGCAGGTGGCCTGCCTGAGAGGAGGAGTGTGGTGGCTACTCACCTGGGGGAGACCACACCGCCCGCAGCCCCTGCAGACACATCGTAGGAGATGAGGGTGTTGTCTTCCACTCGCTGCAGGATCTGCGGGCAGTCAGGGGAAACATGAGGTACAGCACACCCCAGGAGAACCCCAGGGACAGGGTCCCAGCACCTCAGGAAACCCCAAAGTCAATCTGTCTCTGCTCAGGTCTCTTTACTAAGAGCCATTCCCATTCACGGGCCCTGGGCTGGGCAGTCTGTAAGCACCCCTTTTCATTTTCCAACCCTCTCCAGAAAGCACGAGTGCCATCATCCCCATTTTACAGATGGGGAAGCTGAGGCTCACAGCAGTTCAATAATATGACCCAGGTTTCCCTGGGGGTTACAGGTCATGCTGGGGCATGATGGCCCTGACCTGCCATGTCGCTCAGCCTCTGCCCTGAGAAGCGGTCAGGCCAGGCCCCCTGGCTCGGCTCACCTGGCAGGCGGCCACTGTCTTATTCCACAGCACCATCCTCTCAGGCTGCAGGATCACTTCCTGGTATACCAGCTCCGCGGGGCAGGCCAGGAAGGTCTGGGGCAGGGCGGGCGGAGGGCTGGGTGGTGCAAGTTGTGCTTGGGCACACCAGCCCTTCCCTCTTGGTGGGGAGAAACCTGCCGGAAGGCCCCTCAGCCCCTTCCTGGAGCCCCAGACTGAGCAGGGGGCTCCAGGACACTCCAGACCAACCACTTCCCTCGCTCACCTTCAGGATGAATGTCTTGCCATGAAAGGGAACCTCGATGGTGTACACAGTATCCCCATATTCCTGTGGGAGGGACAGGAGGGTGGGTGGAGGGTGGGCGAGGGCATGGGGACGGGGGCTGGTGGCACAGGAATGGGTGACAGGTAGGTCAGGTTTTTAACAGCTCAGGGCAAAAAATTCCAGGAGTCTGGGGATATCTGAGCAGCCGTTAAAAAACAGTGGTTCTGACACATGTCCGGCAACAAGGAGAGAAAGGCTTTTGATATCAAGTTAAAAGGCAGGAGCACAGCTGTGGCTGCAACCACGAAGAACCGTGTCTCCAGACCGACAAGCGCTGCCAGAGGAACCGGCCAGGGAAAACGAGAGGGATGTTTTCCCTCTGTTTTCCAAGCTCTCTGCCATCTTTTCAGATAATACTGTTTTGATCATGAAACAAAACACCAGACACAGGGCAGAAGCCTGGCTTTCCCTTCAAAGCTGAGCTGAGAGCAGAGCAGCAGGGAGGTGGGGGTGGGGCGCAGGGGGAGCACTAGAGACACCCAGTGCATCCTGACCTCCCACCAAGTGGCTGACCCCAGGGCCCAGCCCCCTCTCCTAGGGCCAAGATATGGTTCCAACCCGTGTAACCCTTGGGGCTATTTCTCAGGCCTCAGTAAAGGGAGCGAAAACTCGCAACACACATGGGCATGTCAGGTGGGAGAGAGGTTTCTTACATTATTCTTCTCAAACTTCCAGTTCTCCTCTTGGGCCAAGATCTGATCCACCACCGCTGTGGCCTCCTTCCCCTGGCGGACATACTCCCGCTCCTGGTCAGGGATGGGAGGCAGGATGGCGTTCAGCCTTGTTTGTGGCTGGTTCTTTCTCTAGACACTCCACACACATCCCATGGAAGCCAGACCCAGCCAGATGTGGGTGTGAGCTGGTCTCCTGGGCTCCGCAGGATTCCTGGGGCCAGGAGCTGTGGCTGTGGCTGCTCCCCACTGGTTCCCAGGCAGGAGGTAGACCAGTGGGCCTGACAGACAGTGGCGTCAACACTCAAATGGGCACTGGCATTCAGGCTGCTGAGGTCTCCCCTCTGCTGGGAAGCCCCCGCCCATCCTGGCTGAGCCCGGCACTGGCCCGTCTCCTGGGTGTCCGCTCTGAAGGCAGGGTGGGGGTGGGCAGCCAAATACCTGGGCAGAGAAGCTTTTCTTCCCAACAACTTCTTCATCTGATTCATTGTCAGATCCTGCAGAGAACAAGCACAGATGACAATGGGAAGAGGTGGGGAGGTAGTAGGATTCAGGTATAAATGCAGGATGTAGGGCGGATGGAAGTGTGTGTGGGAGGCTGGCTTTCCCCAGGGAACCGATAGAAGGAATAGAAAGAACAGAGCCAGCCTACCCCACTCCTTATAAATCCCCTCCCTGAAGGCAGTTCCCCCACCCGCCAGCCCATCACCTGCAAAGGATTCTGGGGGTGAATAGAACTGGCCCTCAGACAGAGCTCCGGAGAAGAGTAGGGGTCCACGGGCGACAGTGGCCTGGGCAGCAAGATACCCTGGGAGAGCAGACACGGGCAACCATTGTCGCAGACCAAGGACATTAAGCCTTAGCAGCCTGGGGTTCCCCTGCCCCGGGCTTACTCTTGGAAGCTGCTCGGGTTGGCAAGATGGCTCAGAACTGGCACTCATGGGCTGAAACTCTCCTCTCTTGGGGCTGGGGTGACCCTCACTGCCCCCACCCCTAGCACTCACATCGCTCCTCCTCTGCTTCCTGGGGTAGGACTTTGAAGTCAAGGAACCAGGTCTCCAACCAGGCAAGGACAAAGGAGACGATGGGGAGCAGGTAACCGAATGCCCCTTTGCTGAGCAGCTGTGGAGGGAAGGCGCTGAGCTCCATGGCAGGGCCTCACCCCAAACCCAGAACACAGGCCCCCTCCTGGGGGCTACCCACTCTGGCATACACCCCACTCTTGGTACCAGCTGCTTGGGGACCCTCTATGGCACGTGCCTCTGGATGGATTAGTGGATTCTACAGCAGGATAAACTAAGGTTAGGCTGGAGGAAGAAGAATTTTCTGTTCTTGGGGCGGCCAGGGAGCAAGTGAGAGAAGCCAGTGAAGAGAATTCCTTGGAAATATCAAAGGATAGGATACCCCCTCACCCCAACCCTGACAACAAGGACAGACACCCAAAATGAGAGAAATAGTCCCTTAGGAGAAGCCCATCCCTTAGGCCACGCCCACCAGACCAGCCAAACCCTGAGCCACTGACCTCAGAGAGGATGACCTTGACAATGAGGAAGGCACTGGACACCAGAGTAGTGACCTGCCCAGGGGAGGAAGGAAGGAAGGAGAGAGGGAAAACAGAGGCTGGGGAGTGAGTCTTCATCCCATCCCTCGCACCAGCCTCACCAGGGCCCCACAGCTGCCAGGAAAGTGGCATCTTACCGCAATCACCCACCAGTGCTGGAGCCGCACCACCGCGTAGCCCAAGAGCAGTCCTGAGAAGCGGAAGAAGGCCAGGACCTGGGGGGTGGGGGCGGGGTAGCCATCACAGGCAAGCCAATGCCCCTCACCCCTGCTGAAGGCTGAACCCCCCCTCCAGGCCTGCTCCCTCCAGGCTCCCTCCACATGGGTGTGCCCACTTCAGGAAAGAATGGCTGAGTCAGTGTTTCTCTGGGGCCAATTTGGATGTGACCTTCTTGGACCGGGGCTCTTGTCTTCCTCCTCCCACTGGGGCTCTCTGAAGGTGGGGCCTCATTTAGGAACCTTTTTGTAGACGAGGGTTCCCTGAGATGGGAGCCAAATCTCTCTGATCAGGTGACAATGTATGTTGCTGCAGGAAGGGATTCCAGCCAGTCATGTCCCTCTCCCTGTTCCCTCTCCGACCCCAGGACCTTAAGGTCACTCACAAAAATGTCAAAGAAGGACGTTTTAAAGCTGTAGTGGATGATCTCCTGTTCCAGGTTCTTCTGGATACCTGTGTTGGTCTGCAAGAGGGAGATACAAACGGCTCTGCAGGCGGAACCCAATCCTCGGGGCTGCCCCTCACCTCCCAGAATGGGGAAGAGGCAGGGGGAGGGTAGAACCTGCATGGGAGGCTGTAAATGCTAAGCCAACACCCAAGGAGGTCCCCAAAGCACCCAGGAAGCTCAGCTAGAGGCCTGGGACCCCAGCACTAATAGGATCAAGGCAGCCCAGGAAGGCAGGGCTGGGCTCAAGCACTGATGCTCGTGGGCACACCGCCCAGGAAGGGGTAGGCTTGGAGGGCCTCGGAGCCATGCAGGGGACGCGAAGGGCCCTATGCAGGTAGGCAGGGCTGACAGACAGGGTGCTGGGAGCCTGCGTCTCACATAATTTCATCTCCCTCCCACCACTGCAGTGCCCATCTTTCCAGCCAACCATCCATCTAGGGTGATAGGGGCCAGGGGTGGGCAGTGGTGTCAGACGGAGCCCCAGGTGGCAAATCAATTGATTAGGTTTGTGCTTAATGGGTAAAATCCATCACGCTGCTGGAGAGGACAGTGTGGAGTGAGCAGGCTTGTCCTCGCCCTGTTCCTGCCCTAGCCACCCGCACATTTTCAATGAGACCCCTGAGACCCTGGCTGGGAGTGAGGGGGCCCGGTTAGATGCCAAGAGCCGAACTGCAGCCTGAGGGGAAAGACCCTTCACAATCACCCAGACTGGGGCTACTCATCTCCAGCAGATGATCTGAATTTGGGGGTGGGGGGCTTGTTAAAGATACAGATGTTCAGACCACTGAAGTCTGAACCTCAAGGTGAGCTGAGCATCTGGAATCTTTATAAAGCTCCAGACAGGGAGCCAGCAGTCTGGACAGCCTCCCACCCCCACCCCAACACTAGAAACCCCCTGCACATTCTCACTCGGGTGCCTCTACGCCCCCATGCCCTCGCCTGACACCCCACCCAGGCCCTTCTCTTCCTCCTCAGATTGCTCTCTCTTGGGGTCCACAGCCCCTCCCACTCCAAGAGTGGCTGTCCCTCTGCCCTCTGCCCTCTTTCCAGAGAACTCTCCTTCCACCTGGGTCCCCGCCTATGCTGACCGCATCAGGACTCAGGAGAGCCGGGTTCCAGTACCCGCTTTGCCAGTATCTGGCGGCAAGACCTTCTGCAGCTCCTGTAACCCTGCTGGGGTCCTTGTGTCCACTGGGCAACACAGTCTGTTAGAGAACTAAAAATATATACGCTCCAAAATATGAAAACAAAACTGAAAATTAATAAAATTTTAATTAACTGTCCACCAAGTGAAACATATGCTAACTCGACTAATTGTTAAATCCAGCGTTCTGAAACTTTTAATTACATCTGAAAACAATTTGGAGGTTAGGTTTTCTCACTTTGCAAGAATTCCCAAGTACGCACAATGACTGCTGAGCTATTACAGCCAATACAGCCAGATAATTTCAAAAGTAAAATTATCAAAATATTTTCAGCTTTTCTGGAAAGAAAAAATATATTGAATGAAGGATGTGGGTAGTTTCAGTGCTTGCTTTGATGTCGGATGGGACCTTCAAAAGGAAGAATGCTGAGACCTCAGAAGCTCTTTGAACAGCCCGAACCTTGCTGGGCCTCAGCTTTTTTTATCAGTAAGATGGTCCCTAAGGTCCCCTGTGGCTGTGGCTCTATCTCGCTGAAGGTGCCAGCTCATCTCTGTGTACAAAGGACAGTCGCCCTCAGAGCCCTGCCTTGCCACCCAGCTCAATAGGCCCAGAATCAAACTTATCCTCTTCAACCCTAAACCAGCCCCTTCTCCAAACTCCTCACTTCTATCAACAAAGTCATCCTTTTCCTGTCACCCGAGCTTGAGACCTGGAGGAAGAGCATCTGCCAACCAGAACTCTGACCCACTTTGCAGAAGGGAAATGAGGGGAGGCTTGCAGAGGTCACAGCTAATACAGAGGAGGAGCTGGGATAGGGCCGGGTCTGGGACGCCGGGCTCGCACAGCTCCCGCCTCTGTGGTCAGGTCCTGCTCTGCCCGCTGGCCAAGCACTGCGCAGGGGGAGAGGAATGCTGTGAGGGCTGCTAGGTGGTATCTCACCAAACCCCGAGAGGCCAAACTGGGGGGCACTGGGGAAGTGTCCATAACTGGGGGGCACTGGAGGAATGTCCATAATGGGGAGGGAGAGCTGGGGGGTTTTATTGTCTGCTCCTCACTGTGCTCTGCTTTCAACCCAGTGCCTGGGACATGGCAGGGGCTCAAAAAATGTTTGCTGACTGAATGAATGAAGCCAGAGAGGAGCGTAGGGCAGAGAGAAGACAAAGGTTTCAAGAGCTCAACCAGAGGCTGGTTGGGGTCTCTCCGCCTTTCTCAGGAGTGTCCACTAGGGGCGCAGTATGGCGCAGAGATTGAGAGTGTAAACTCTGGAGCCACAGGGTCTGGGTTCAAATCTGCCTCCTTCACATACTTGCTGAGAGACCTTAGATAAGTGACTCAACCCCTCTGAGCTTCATTTGCTTTCTCCGATCGGTGAGAACAGCTGTTCTTCCCATTCTTCATTTTCCTGAGGCCCAAGTGTCCCCCCCAAGATGGCTTGTGCCCCCAGCTTCAACCCCACTCACATTCAGCTCAATGATCCAGAGCAAGGAGATGAAGAGCAGGTCGAAGGTGACAAAGAGACAGAAGGTGCGGCGGACATCGGAGATAGTCTGGCGCTTCTCCGGAGGTGGCAGGAGGAAATGCGATGAGAGGCTCTGGCTGTGGGACGGCGATGAGCCGAGGGAGGCCACGGCCGGCAGGCTACGCTCCAAGTCGCGGGCCAAACCGCCGGGCAGCTTGTGCATCCTGGTGGGCCCCCACCTCAAGGTGGGGAGGGCGGGGCCTCAGAGGTACACCTGGGGGGCAGGAGGCTGGGTCAAGTCACGCACGTCAGGGTCCTGGAGGTCCGGTTAACCTCTTTCATCCCTTCACACACAGCCCCCAGGGACCCCATTGGCTCCCAAGCACATCTGCCGCGGCCCACTACCCCATCCCACCCCCAGTCCAGGGCCCTCTCTGCCCCACTTCCCCCCAGTAGCCTGACTTCCAGGCTGGAAGAGGTGTGAGCATCCCTCTCACTCTGTCCTCCCTCCTCACCACCCCTGCAAAGCCCAGTGGCCCCACACTTCACCCTGGGAGGGCTCTGGGGTCCTCCCCTGTGCCTGGGGGCACAGTCTACTCCTGTGAAACCCAGCCCTGTGGTTCAGTCTCTGGTCCTGTCAACAGCCTCTCGGCCTGGCCTGTACCCCACCCCCAGGAGATGAGGGCCCTGAAGCTCTGTTCTTTGTTTTCCAAGCACAAAGCCACATTTCCTCCCAGCAGCCTGCCCTCCCCTCCCACCCCCTAATCCATGGCAACTGGGAGGGACTTCTAGAGCAGTGCTCAGTGCTCGGACAGGGTGTGGAGGGAGGACATCTTGGTCCCTTTTCTCTAGGGCCACCCCCCAACCCCTACCTCAGACCCAACCACCATGGGCTCTCTTCTGGACTCGACAACTTTCCCCTAATGGGGTCTCCAGGCTGCCTCTCTCACCCTGCAAAAACCGTCTCTCCACACAACAATCGGAGACACCTTTTCAAAACATAAATCAGATCCTGCCATTCCCCGCTTACAACCCTCCAAAGGCTCCCATGGCCCTTGGATAACAGCCCTCCTCACGTGCCCTTGCAGTCTCAGCCTGCGGGGTGTGGCTCTACCATGCTCCTCTCACAGCTCCTCTCAGGAGGCCTGCCCCCGTCTCACTACCACTGCCAGCCTGGCCCTCCTTCAGATCCCTGTGTGGCAGCCCAGTCCGGCCTCGGCGCCTTGGACCTAGCTCTCTCAGCTGCTGCATGGAATGTTCTTCCTGTCCTTTCAACTGGCTGCTCCAAAGCCCTCTCCTCAGAGCCTTCCACCCTCCTGTTCCCAGTCACAGTGTCCTATACATATACATTCTTCAGTGAACTCATCACTCTCTGAAATGATCTTATTTATTGTTCTGCAAACTCCATGGGGGCAGGGTCGCTGCTGTCTCTCAGTGCCTAGCACAGTGCCTGGCACCTAACAGGTGCTGAATAATGGACTGTTGACTAAGTGGATGATCCAGAGGGTCTCCTGGCCCTCGGCAACATGCTCTGCAGCAGAGAGGACCCGGGCAAACCCTAAAGAGAATAAGAACCAGCCACTACCCAAGGCTCTACTGCCCAGAGAACACTGTACCCACGGCTGTTCCAGGCCCACACAGGGCAGGATGGTTCTTTCTATTCTACAGATAGGATAGCCAAGGCCAGAAAGGTAAACAGACTTACTTATCCCTTACCTGCCTGTGCAACCCTGAGGCTGCAATTCTCAGGAACCCTAGAGACAAGAGAGGCCCGGGGCCACTCCCTCCCTACAGCCCCCAGCCTAAGGTCTCTGCTCCATTCATTGGCTGACAAAGGGCCCTAAGAGACCCTGTCTGCTGGATGGGGAAGGAAAGGTTCAGTCTACAGCCAGAGAGGAGCTGACTCAGCGTGGTCGGGCCTGAACTTCTGAGACTCCAGCTAGAGTGTCCCTGAGTCTTCTCACAGGTCAGCACCAGGGGACAGAATTGGGGCCAGAGCAAAGGGAACCACAGACGTTTGTCCCTGAGCCTAGGAAGGCAAGATCTAACCAGTCTCTCTCCTGATTCGTTGTTTCCTTTAAACTTTTGCTATATCTACTTCCTGCCACAGCCCCCTTAATCTACCAGGTCCAAAACAAGCCCCCAGTTTGTGACCAGCAGGAGGTTCTGAGCAAGCCAGCTAGTCCATCCTCTGCCTCTGCACAAGCCCCAATGGACAGGAGCTGACGGTTCTCAGCACAGGCACCAGCCCAAGGCCACCCCACAATACCACACTCTTGGGGGCCCCCATGACAAGCTCATCTGGAGGGTACTGAAGGAAAGCCGGGCCCAGCTCTGGAAGGAGGCTGTCAGAAGAGGGATGTGACAGGCTGCCGGCAATGGGACCCCCCAACATCCATCAGCTGGACCTGGTGCCAGACTGCACCATCAGCGCATCCCTCACTGTGACAGGGCAGCAGCTCCAGGGCACGTGACATTTCCTTGTCTCTAACAGCCCTCTTGTCTCCTGCCAGACCTGTCTCCATCTCTCCCCTTTCCTGTCTGTCTCACAAACTACCTTTCTATCTTTTCATTATAAGTGCCTTTGTAGCCCCGTCTCCCCGGCCCATCTTTACTTCGCCCGCTCTCCCGTTTAGGAGTCTTTCTCTCTACCCGCATCAGATCAGTCTCTCTCCCTTTCTCCAGTTTTCTATCTCCTTCTCTTCTCTTTCTGCCTTCACCCTGTCTCTCCCTCCCTCTTCCCTATCTCGCTGCAGGACGCTATCTATGGCTTCCTTACTCCTAGTCTGTTCCAGTGTCCCTCTGTCTTTCCCCGGCTTTCTCCCTCCCTCCCTGGGGACAGGATTTGGGTGACAGCAGCTTGGGTGTGAGATGCACTCAGAGTGGCAATAGCACTAACACACACCCAGACATCCCTGTTGAAGTGAGACACACAGATGGGGCTGAGAGCAGGGGTGTTGGGGAGCCTGACAGCTGTAGACGCAAGGGCATGTGGGAGCCAAGCATGGGGGCTCTGAAGCAGGAATGGGGGTGGCTGGCCAAGAGCTGGGTTTCTGTATCACCCTCCCCCATGAAAGCAGCTCAGAGTCCAAATAAACCAGAACCTGTAGAGTAGAACAAGCACCAGTCAGGAGTTAAGACCTGGGCCCCAGTCTTGGCACACCACTAACCCCGAGTAACTTTGGACAAGTCCTTCTCACCAAGGAAAAAGGGCAGTGGTTTTTTAAAACCCCTTTTAAGAGAAACTTAAAAAATAATTAATACTAAAACCTTACTTAGAACCTCTACATATAAAACAGATAAAAACAGGACTGTTGTGGAGCCTGCCACAGAAAGTGGCCACAGAGAGCCCCACTAGTCAGCCTTTTCTTGAACTCTGGGGTCACCCCTGAGGCACCTCCTTGGGTGCACGCACGCAGATGGCTTCAAAGGCCTTTGAGCTCCTTCAGACCACCTGCCAGTCTAGGAGGTGAAAAACATCCTGGTTGTGGCCCTTGGCAGTCCCCGGAGCACTTGTTCTCTGGCCCTTGAGGGCAGAGGGCGGCAGTACCGGCAGAACCAGGCTTGGCCTCCACTCCACAGCACCCACCCTCCTGATAAGGGGGAGGCAGGAATGAGTGTTGTGAGGCTGGAGACAGCAGGGCTGCCACCCCGCCCCCTGGGAGCAGCGCTCCCCTGCCAAGCCCACTGCCTGCTGTCACTGGCCCCTCCCACGTGCCTTCAGAGGTGTCAGGAATGGAACAGCACGTGTGGCGTGAAGGAATCCACCTGGGATGGCTACAGACTTGACACTGGACGTGTTTGCGGAAGCTGAACTGCTAAGGCTTGGGGAGAGTGGAAGGGAGGGAACTGGAGGTTTTATCACCCTAGGTTGGAAAGGAGAGAGGGGTAGAGAGGAATAGGCAAGTCAGATCTCAGGGCACAGTGGAAAGCTCCTGAAGCAAAAGGGAAGGGTGAGCACGGGCCCTCACACCTCCTGCCAGGCCTTGTCTTACTCGCCAGGAAATGCCACTACCGCCCAACAGCAATAGGAGCTTTGGGGTGGGGTCCTGGACTAAGCAAGGGCAGACAACACAGGCAGCTGATATTCTGGAAAGAGAACTGGACTCTGAAATCAGGGTTCAAATCACAGTCTGCCCTTAACTAGCTGTGTGATCTGGGGTAAATATAAGCATTCTGAGATTCGGTTTCTTCAGCTGCATTAAATAAAGGCAACAATAATATATAGTAAGTCCTCACTTAACATCATCAATAGGTTCTGTGACTTTAAGTGAAACAATGCATAATGAAACTAATTTTACCACAGGCTAATTGATATAAACAAGAATTAAGGAGCTGGCCAAGTGGTGCAATGGTTAAGAACTGGCTTGGGACGCCAGAGGGACCCGGTTCGGATCCCACATATGAGGGCCAGTGACACTGCCCTCCACAGCTAAGATGCTCAACAACAGCTCAACCTGGAGCTGGGCTGCTGTGAGTCGCTGGTGACGGTGTCGGCTGCAGCCCCTGTGGCAGTGGATTGCCATGGACTACCGTATGTAGCCAGTAGCCAGCATGAGCGGCCAGCAGCCGCAGTGAGCAGCCGTCCAGAAGCTGGCGACTGATCTGCCTCGCCTGGGAAGAGCGCAATGATGGTGCCAACTTGGGCCAGTGAAGCAACGTCCTCCACAATTAGACTGAAGAACAAACCGACAGCAACTTGTCTGTTCCCCTTCCCCCAATTCCCCAGCACTGTTCCCATCCCCCCAATTCCCCAATAAAAATCTTAAAAAAAAAAATTAAGGGGCAGCTGGTTAGTTAGCTCAGGTGGCTAGAACGCAGTGCTCACAACATCAAGGTTGCCGGTTCGATCCCCAAATGGGCCACTGAGCTGCGCCCTCCACAACTAGAGGGAAACAACTACTTGACTTGAAGCTGATGGGTCCTGGAAAAAAACACACTGTTCCCCAATTTAAAAAAACGAAGAAAGAAAAAAAAATTAAGTTCCTAGAGCAACGTTATAATGAAATGATGCTGAACCAAACAACATTTATTTGAGGACCTATTGTATTTAATGCCACAGACGGTACACTTAAAAATGATTAAGATGGTAAATGTTATCACTATGTATATTTTACCACAATAAAAAGGCAACTATGATTGCTACCTTCTAAAGCTGGCATCTATATAAGTGTCAGGAGGAAGCAGGCAGGTGCTTGGTCAGTGGTGGTTGAAATGTAACAAGTAGCGGGCAAGGCCATTCAGGTGAGAAATGAAGTGAGAGTGAGAGTGAGAGAGTGAGAGAGAGAGAGAGAGAGAGAGAGAGAGAGAGAGAGAGAGAGGGAGAAATGAAATCTCCCCAAAAGGCCTGGGTTCAAATTTGAGCTCTACAATTCCCCTGCCAGGTGACCCAGAGCAAGCTCTCTGAGCCTGAGTCTAAGTTCCCCCATCCACACACAAAAAGGGCCAAGATATTCCAGCTCTAGGCAAAGATGAATCCCCAGGTGGGGGGTGGGGGGACTGTTCTGGCTCCCTGCACAGGCTCTCAGGGGGAGCGCCAAAACTGATCTCTGATACTACCCCTTCCCACTAGTGACTGGCCCCACGGCAGTTCCACACTCCTGTCTCCCCTCCCACCCACCCACCACCTGGTCCCGATTTCCACAGTTCTTAGGTGGCAGGGGTACAGAAGGGTTCCTTGCCAGCCCTCAGTCACAGCCCAGGCCAGAAGCTCCAGTCATCTCTCTGCAACTCAACACCCCAGTTGCCTGCAGCTCCCAGCTGGTGTTTCCTGGCCGAGGCAAGTCTGCAATTTGAACAATGCCACTTACTGTGCAAGCCTCAGAGGCTGCATCTGGAAACTGGAGATACCTGTCTTGATCCGGGGCTGTCTGGGGCATCAGAGGAGACAGCAACGCAGAGGAAGTGCACAGAACAGTGCCTGGCACCAGAGGAAGTGCTTTAGACATCCACCACTGCCACATCTGAGTCTTCTTGGCCTTTCCTACCTCCCACCTCTGGAAGCCTGGGCCACACTGTGCAAGGTCTAGTTTGTTCTACAGAGCTGTACTCTGTGAACTCAGGGTAGGGGAACAAATCTCATCTGTATCCAGAAATAGTCCACATTTCTGGGCAGTGTGGCTTCTCCAAACTCACTTCCAGGGCCGAGGGGGCAGTGGACACAGGCTCCCAACGCCTCCCCAACTCTGCATCCTCAGGAGTGCTAGCATTAGCTCGACACAGCCACAGGGGCTTCCCAGGGGGTCCCTAGCTCAGCACAAATCGGAAGGAATCAGTGAAGCTGAGCAAAAACTGGACTCCAAGCCAAAAGGTTCAAATGCTGGATTCCCACATTTCTAGTCACTGAACTCTGTGCCTTAGTTTTCTCCTCTGTAAAATGGAGATAACAACACTTACTACAGGTATTATAAGGCTTAATGACTTATTAAAATTAATGGCCTAGAACAGTCTCTGACACAGAGGATTAGCGAGTACAACATCTCTTTTCTCTAGAGCAGCGGTTCTCAACCTGTGGGTCGCGACCCCTTTGGGGGTTGAATGACACTTTTACAGGGGTCGCCTAAGACCATCAGAAAACAAAAAGATATTTACATTATGATTCATAACAGTAGCAAAATTACAGTTATAGAGTAGCAACGAAAATAATTTTATGGTTGGGGGTCACCCCAACATGAGGAACTGTATTAAGGGGTCGCAGCATTAGGAAGGTTGAGAACCGCTGCTCTAGAGGAAGACACCGTCTTGAGCTATGACTGCCTCCGTGAGATGGTTTCAGGCCAGGCTGGTGTTGTTCTGGACCAAGCTGCCCTGGTAATGCCCAGGTTAATGGTGAATCGACAGATGGGCAGGCGCAGAGGCAGAGGCTCTGGGTGTGGAACAGGCTGGCCTTGACCCTGTCCTGCCAATGTCCAGCGTGAGAGGGAGCTGGTTTACGAAGGGAGAGCAGACCAAATGGGCCTGCAGTCCATCCAGGCGGGCCAGCGCAGAAGAAACACATCCGGCTGGCAGTGGCCCATGTAGCAGCCTGCAGACACCCTCTCCTTTACTCATCACTCCCCGCACCCCCTCCACCCCCCACAGGAACTGTAGAGATGAGGCTTGGATGGAGGAGACTGAAGCTTGGAGAGGCCTGCCCAGTCTCTCAGACAGGATGAGGCAGAGGCACGTAGGCTTCACCCTGTGCTGGCCTGAGACCCACGAAACCCAAATGTGGCTGCTGTCTCCACAGCCTCTTCTGGCCAGGGAGGGAGCAAAGCGTCAAAAGACCCCAAAGAGGTTAACAGCCATCCAGCCAGGGCCTGTGGAGAGCCCAGTGTCCTCCATTCCACATCCAAACCATTTAGCAAATCCTGCTGGCTCTTTCAAAATCTAGCCAGCATCTGCCCACTGCTCACCACTACCGCCACTGTCACCCTGCCCAAGCTGTCATCTCTCACCTGCTACAGCTTCCTGACCACATCCTTGTCCTGGTCCCAAGTCTATTCTCAACACAGCAGCCAGAGTGATGAAGAGAAAAGGCACCTCCCCAGTGCCCCAAACCTCTAATGGCTTCCAGCTTACCCAGAGTGAAGGCCAAAGTATCTACCCTGGCCTCCAAGCCCCCTCTTCCCCTGGCCTCTTCCCCTTGAATCCTCTGCTGCAGCCACACTGGGCCCTCTCTGTTCCTTGGACACACCAAGCATGCTCCCACCCCAGGGACACTGCACCTCCTATCCTCTGTCTGGAGCTCCTCCCCCAGGTCTCTGCATCGTTCCCTTCCTCCATTCTGGTCTCTATGTCCCTTTGGAGAGGCCTTCCCTGCTTAATCCCCACAGCACTCATCACCCCAGACATAGTATATGTTTAGCAGTCTGTGTTTACTGCCTATTTTCTCCCACTGGAATGCCAATTTCATGAGAGCAGGGACTCCCAGTGCTCTGCTCACAACTGCGTGCCCAGCACCTAGAACAGTACCAGGCTCATAGTGGATACTCAGGAAATGTTTTGAAAGACTATTTACACCCTTCCTTACAGGTGCATATGCACACACTCACACCTTGCCCAGTCTACACTGCCTCTCCTGGAGCTGGACTCCACCCTCTGCTGGTGTCTAGCCCCGCCCAGAGCCCAGACACCCCTCCCACCAGTGGGCAAGAGGAACTGGTTTCCTGGACACCCGTAGGCAGGGTGGCTGCTCCCCTCCCCTTCCCTGAGCCCAGGCTTGCAGGCAAAGGACTGGGGGTGAGTTAAATTCCTTAGCAAAGGTCAAGGAGGAAGGATTCGGCTCATGTAGCAAGACCCCAGCACTCTTCTCTTGCTATGGGGGGTAATACCCCTCCTCCAATACTCCTCCCAACCACTGGCTGGTGCTAGGACACCCCAAGGCCAGCCGGTCTCCCTTTTGTGCCTTTTGTGCTTCCACTCCCTGCTTCCTCATTCTGAAACGACCTCCTCCCCCTGGGGGAGAACTCTGACTCTGCAGAGACCAGTTCAAATGTCACCTCCTGGGCAAAGCTCTCCCGTGCCCTCCAGACTTCCGCTTTGGTTCAGCACTTCCCTTACACACAGACTTGAGTCTTGAAGTCTCTCCTTGAGTCCATGAGTGTCTGGCCATGGTACATGTCTATTAAGTTCACTGGTCTGCGGATCCGTGATGCCCGCCCTGAAGCAGGGTAAAGGGCATGGGTTTTTGGTTGGTCAGCAGACCTGGAATCAAAAACCCAAGGATATTCTTCATTAGGCTGTGTGCCCTTGACCAAATCACTCTCTGAACCTCAGTCTCCTCATCTACAAAATAGGGACAGTATAGTGCCCACTTCACAAAGCTATTAAAAGGATTAGAAATGGGGTGACCAGTTAGCTCAGTTGGTTAGAACGTGGTGCTGATAGCATCAAGGTTGCCGGTTTGATCCCCGCATGGGCCACTGTGAGCTCTGCCCTCCTTAAGAGTCAACTATGCCATTGTAGCATAAAAATAATGTGTAACCAATGACCATGGCTGTTCTCCAATAAAATTTTTTTTTAAATTAAAAAAAAAAAAGGATTAGAAATAACACATGCAAAATGCCTGTGCCTAATTAGCAGTAGCTACTACTACTATTAGGGGCCATAGGTAGTGTTAGAGGCAGGGCCCTGGGCCAGGCATGTCCAGCATGGCACTTTGCCCAAACTGAGAGTCCCATCAGTACTGCTGGATGGAAGGATGGACTCTGGTCTCAGGGAGCTGATCCGGGATGGCACGTATTAGGTCCTCCTGTGAGTCAAGGCTCAATGGCCCATGCCATCAACCTTGGCACAGTTAGCTGACTGGCCCCTACTCCATCCCACCCACAGAGGGTTTGGGATGTTCCCTGGAGAAGTCGGAGTTCAATGAGAGAAGGACATGGCAGCAGTGACAAATGAGATCTCAAAGCTAAAGCCAGGCTCCATTTCTCCCTTCCTTCTGGGGAAGTGGAAAGGGAAGAGTCAAGCCAAAACAGAAACTATATTCATCACTGTACCCTCCCATTTCTGTCCAAGAGGAGTTCTGACAGTACGGTTTACTGGAAAACCCTACAGACTGAGAACTACTCAGCACTCCTGCCCCCTCCACATGCCAGGCCCTGTTAAATGTCTTGTATGCCCCCCAGCTCTGACTCTATGACCCTGGCCTACTCAGGGGCTGGTGAATCAGGCCCCACTCCATCCCTTAGTGCTGCTGGGTAAAAACCTCAGGCTAATGAAGTCAAGTTCTCAAGGTCAGTGTGGGAAGGGTCAGGAGACATCTCAGTCTTAGCAGCCCACTCAAAGGAAGTTCTCCTGCAGGGGTGGGGGTGGTTCAGCTTGGCCTCCTCCCAGCACCAGCCCAGAGGGGACAAAAGCCAGGATCAGCCCCTTCTCAGCCAGAAAAAGTTCAGAGGGATACACAGCTAGTCAGATGGGATGGCCTCCTTGTCCCTTGTCCCACCGATGTGGTAGCTGCCCCTTTGGGGGCTAGGACCCTGAGGCAGTTTTGGGAGACAGCTATGGACCTGGAGTCAGGAGATAGCGCTTAAGTCCCTGTTGAGCAATCTTGACCTTACCTGCAAGTCTCAGCTTCCTCTCTGAAAACGGAGTCAACAATCTCGGCCACTCACTGGAACAAATACATGTCAAATGTACATGATTTTTGTTCTCACCTGCACAAATCTGGGTGTGTGAGAGCCCGTTTAATGCAGCACACAGCGGCTGGGGCTACTCCGCGGCTCCGTCTGGTAAGGGAGGTTAATAAAAAATAAACGGTGCCACACTGTGGTCAGCGCTTTCAGTGAGGAAAGTACAAAGGACCGTAGGCTCCCAGAGAAATGAGCAACTCATCCAGGCTGGAGTGGGTGAGGCTAGGAAAGCCACAAGCAGGAGCCATCTGACAGAGGCCTTGAAAAATCTGTGTATCTATGGCATCTATCACTGGAGGCATGGAGAATGAGCATTTCAGGCAGGCAAAACAGCATGAACAAAGGCCCAGCCCCAGGTCTAAAGCACAGCCCCAGACCACAGGCTGACAACCCTACCCCAGAGGGCCTGCCACTCGGGGCATGGTTCAGACCATCCCAGGGCATGGTCCCTACAGACTCCTAGCCTAAGGGGGTACTTCCTCATGGCCAGTGAAGGGAATCCCCAATCTCAGGAAAGGAATCCCCAATTTCCGCAGAGGAGGCTGCCGCCGCTCTCCTGCCCACCTCAGCTCCCTCCTCCCACAAGAGCTACTTTCAGAGGACCCAGCTCACCATTCTCTCAGCCCACCCCGGTCTCCATAAACCCTCTTGCACTAAGGCCTTTCACTAAATGTCGGCTCTTCTGGGAGGCCACTCTTGGCCTTTTTCTGCCTTGGGTTCCCAGAGCTTCATGCACAGTTCTCTAGAATGAATGCTTGCCATGTACATTTATCCATTTCCAGATTCATTTCCTGAGCAGACTCACAGTCTGGGTCTTTTTCACTCTTGAATCCTCACTTGATAAATCCAGACCCTTCCCCCGCAAACGCCCTCCACCCTAGCATTTTACTTATTGACGCAGAGCTAGCTAGGCTTTGGGGCTCTGGACAGAATGAGAAGTAAGCCACATCAACTGTCCTCAAGCAGCTTATAAAATTAAAAGTTACAACCACTGCTCTACATTGTTCTTACATAAACAATAATGCCTAACACTTATTTATTGAGCACTCATGTGCTCACTGTTTTAAGTTCTGTGCACACACTATCTCATTGAATCCTCACAATAACTCTATGAGGTAGGCACATTACTATCTGAATTTTACAAATAAGGAAACTGAAACATTGACTTCATCAAGGCCACAAAACAGTATCAGAACCCACAAGTCTGATTCAGAAATCTGAATTTTCAACCAGTATGCTATTATGGATAGGGTGCTGCAGGGACACATTTATTATTTATATTTAGCCTTTGGGTGTGGGGAGAAGGTGAACCAGAGGCTGCCGAGCAGAGCACTGAAGGAAGGACAAGTAGAAGGTAGCCCAGCAGATTGGATAAAAGGGGCTTTCTAGGCAAATGGGCTGTGTGTACAAAGGCATAGAGACACAAAATAGCAAGGTGTGGGCAAGTGCATTGGGCAATGTCATATTATTGGACCTTAGGGTGTACACAGGAGACTCAGATCATAGAGAACTCTGCAAATTGTGCTAGGAATTCAGCCTTTCCCGTAGGCAATGGAAAGCCATGAAAGGGTTTTAAGCAAAGGAGTGACACTATCAGACTTGTGTTTTAAAAGGATCATAAGAGTTACAGTTTGGAGACTGGGGTGCAGGCAGCCAGGATTGGAAGTTGCTGGGAAGCCACTGCAGTCATTCTGGTGAGAAACACAACACGGCGGGTAACAAAAGAGATGGAGGCGTGGGGCCAGCTGTGAAGCATGTTCAGGAAGTTAGCCGGACCAGGTCTCATCTTAGATGGGAGAATTGAGGGAGAAGAGGAAGTACAAGATAATGCCCAAGTTTCTGACTGGAATGGGTGGCAAAGGAAGAATGAGTCTGCAGGGGAAAAGACCAGTTCAAGCTTAGGGAGTGAGCTCCAGCTGAAGCGCAGCTAGATAGCCAAGTCTGGGACTCCAGGGAGGGGCTGCACTGAAGTTGGAAATCTGAGCGCAGTTCGGATATTTAGGCAGTGTAAAGCTGAAGCCCTGAGAGTAGATGAAACCAACCAGATTCAGTATACAGAGGGGCTGGAGCAGAGGAGAATGTGAAACAATACTTCTGACAGAGCGGTAGGAAGAAAATAAGGAGATGCTGACGCAGAGGAACCCCTCCCACCACCACCAAAAACGGGTCACGCGTCAATTATGTCAATTAGGAATGGGTGTCAGTGATGTTATGCTCCACTAAGAACTCAAGAAAGATACTTTAAAGGGCCCTTTTTATGTCAATTAGGAAGTCATTCACTAAGATTTCCAAAGGAAGTTGGGGGAGACCGGATGTCAGTGGGACACAGACTTACAGGAACGTGTAGATATTTGCCTCCTCATTAGGGAACCCTGACCCCTCCCCATATCCAACTCCTGCCCTTAACACCCAGCTACCATCCCCCTCGCCTCTCCCATTGCAGTGAACAGAGGGGCTTTGAAGGGGGACCCGGGACGCACTCCCGGGGCCCTCTCGAGTGGGCGGGCCGCAGAGGGTCAGCGCTGTAGACCCCCGAACCCCGCGCAGGGCGGAGCGCGGCCGAGTAGAGGAAGGGGGCGGAACCTGGGACGCGGCGGCTGTGAGAAGGGTCGGACGGAACCAAGAACGGACACCAGTAGGGAAGCAGGATCCGCTAGCAAGACACAACCCTCGTGGCACTACCTGGTCCCAGGAACCTCTGCTGGACCCACCTGCTCCATGTCAACCACCGGTCGGGCTCTTCTGCCTCAGCAGCTATCTGGCCCCGAGGTCGCCGCAGCGCCTCCGAGCGGAAGGGGATCTCGCAGCGGCGCCACTTCCGCCGCTGAGCCCGCCCTCAAGAGAGAACCGGGACGTGCGTAGTACTGCAGCCCCGCCCCTTTGCCTCAGTCTCCACCCCTAAGTCCTCCGGACCCACCCACAAGGGCCGGAAGTGGGGGCTGCAGCTAAAGTTAGACTTAAGAGAGAGCCTTTCTAAGGAGTTAGGGAATATGGAAGCCCGGGGGTATCGTCGTTATTGATCCACGTAGGCCTGGCACAGTTGAAAAAAAGGGAACTTCCGGAGGGAGTGCTGAGGAGACAGGATTTGGAGGAATCCACAATTACTGTTGAAGCACCTGTTCTCTTTCCTCCCTCTGCTTCTTTCAGCCATCTCTAGTAGGATCTAGAACTTTTGTGGCCCTTTCTAAGAGTTCCCCTCAGCCGGCAGTCTGCAGGAAAGACTCCTAGACTAGAGAGCTGGATACTAGGGTCAAGGCCCTGACCCTTGGATGACCACTAACCAGTTCTTCCACATGGGGGAAAATACCTGCTACCTCCTCCTCCCTTTCCTTTCCCCTGAAAAAGGAGTCTCGGCACAGTTATTTACAAAGATTTATTACAGCATGGAAGCGGTTCAGGTCTGGAGTCAGGGAAGAGGGGAAGAGGGCAGAGCAGCTGGAGGACGAAAACCTGGCTCCCCCACTGCATGCCCCCCTTAAGAATGAACACTAGGCGGCATTCCTGGCATCAAAGCACAAACAAAACGCAACAAAGCAGCCTCTGCCAGTCCATCTTCCAGGCACCCAGGCTGGGAGCAGGGGTGATAAGGGGAAGATTTCCAAACTACTGAGGCTGTGTAGAAGGATGCCTGAATCCTTGGTCCTGGTAGAAGCCAGTGAGGGGTGGTGACTTGGAATCCACCATAGGAAGAAAGGGGATGGAGAAGGACCTAGGGCACCTACAAATTCTCTGTATCCTCTTTTCCCAGATCTTAGGGTCCTGCCCTTTGGTTTTCCTGTGCCCAAGTGAGGGGTTCTGGGGAGGTGAACGGTGAAGGATGAACATTTATCCCTTGTTTACTGGATTTTCCAATGCAAACTCTCTCACATCCTGCCTCCCGCTGGGTGAATAGGGGAATGACTGGCAGGGGTAGGCATCAGGCAGGCAGCAAAGTGCCCAGGGACTCTGGGCATCAGCCAAAGGTGGGCAAACAAGCAAACACAGACCAGCTTTAGTCTTCTAGAAGTCAGAAGCCGCAGCCCTAGCAAATGAGGGGAGGGGTAGAAAATAGGGTGAGGACAAAGTGGGTTTCTGGGGAACAATGATGCCCCCTCCACTTCCTTCTGGGAGATGCAGGGCTGGGTGCCTATGTGCCAGGCTCAGGGTGGGCAGGGCGCTGTGGCTTCTCCCCCAGCTCTGCAAGGCAAGCAGAGGGACTCAGGGCCTGGACATGCCTACCAAGATCCCAACCCCACCTTCACGTACCCCTCTTCCAAGCCTCACCACTTAGTGCGGGATCTTTCACTTGGTCCTCAGAGCTTCCATCTTTCTGGGGCTCATCCAGAGGGGGTGGGCGCTCCCAGGGCCCCTCCAGACCCTGGCCACAAGTTGTCTTCTGCCCAGCTGGTGATGGGGAACAAGGGATGAAGCCACAGATTCTGAGTGTCCATCTGGCTCTCCTGGAGCATGAGCTGAGTATCTCTGATGACTGAGGCTAAGTTTACTGAGGCCATTATGGTATAGTGGAGAGAGCACTGGACTAGGATAGCTCTGCCAATGACTAGCCATATGACTTAGATAAGTCAGTTATTACCTTTCTGAAGGGGATAGTACGAGGGAAATTGTATAGATTGCCTTAAATAAGATAATAGTTAATACCCTGCCCAGGCCAGCGCTGGCACCCAGGAGCCACTCGGGGAGTGGTAGCAGTTGCTATAGCTCCTTAGTAGTCTTGTCATTTGGCCCACTGTCCTGTTGCTTTTCCAGAGGGTACGGTCTCCTCTTACTTCCTCTCTGCCTGTTCTGAGGGTCTCAGTGGGAATTGACCCAACTCTTCCAGCTAGAGCTTTTGCTCCCATGGCTGATGCTTCCACGGCCAGAGATGCAGAGAGGAGGCCCAATCCGTTTTGTTTGGGTGAAAAGGCTGGACATGTCAAGCAGGGGCGGTCGACTTTTTCATCCCCGTAAATAATGGGGCCAAAAAATTGAATGTGCACTAGGAGGGATAGATGTGGCACAGACTTCCATTGCCAGGGATGGGAGAAAGAGCCATGGGAGGGGCTGAGATCTTCCTGCCGAGAAATTCTTTGGGTCTTTGGACCCTCTGTGAGGTTGTTGAATCTGAGGCCTCTAGCTCTCAGGACTTCTGTATAGGTCTTAGGCCTTTACCCTGGCCTCTCTCTTCCCGGGCAACTGGGGTTGGAGGTGCGCAGGACCAGATTGGTTCTTGAGTCCTGGATTCTCCGTCTAGACACTAGAGGGCACCCTCTCACCCCAGCCTAGGTATAATAAAAAAGGAGAGGAGAAACAGCCACAGGGTCTAGGAGAGGACTTATCAGCAGGTCCTCTGCCTCCCAGCAGAGACCACATCCTATGTTCAGAAATGCAGGCAATGGGGGGCATAGGACACCCTTCATCCCCTATCCCTGTATCTCCTTGCACTCCCTCACCACCACGGATGGGAAGTTCTTTCTTGGGTCCAGCTTCAAATCTCATGTGGTCTTGTCTTATTCTTAGAAAAGAGGAATTATTAGGAAACACCTGATTGAGAGAGGGACTGTGTCGAGGATGAGAGCAGCCCAGGTGTCAGGTAAGGCTGCATGTGGGCATTCTGTGAGGTGAGAGGATGGGGAGGCCCTTGTGGTGTGACTGCAATTTACATGGGTAAGAAACTGAACTGAGGGGGTGTCCCAGGACATTCAAGGAGGACCCCACCTGACCCCTGGTGGTAGGACCCAGGCTTCACAGCCCCTTCAGCTTACCAGAACCCCTGCTGCTCTTCAGGACTTCAGCCTGGCTGTCCTCTTCTTCCTCCTCTTCCTCCTCCTCCTCCTCCTCTTCCTCTCTTGGGTAGCCCAGCTCCCGTAGCTCCCCCAGCTCATCCTCCTCCTCCGAGGCCTGGTTCTCGCTCAGGTTGCTGATGGACTGCAGGTGAGACTCAGCAATGCGCTGCACGGCTGGCACAGGGGCACCCGGGAAGGCAAGGTCAGCCAGGTCCCAAAACAGTCCCTGGAGCTGGAGAGGCATGTGGCCCGGCCCCCAGCCTCCTTCCATTGGCCTGGGGCAGAGCTAACCCCCTACAGGTCTATTTCAAAGCTGAAGGCTGCAGGTCAGGCTGCTGGGGGCCAGACCAGGGCTGAAGCAGCAGGGGGTAGACTCTTGATCATGTTTTGCTCTTAAGCTGTCCAAAGATGCTGGCCCCCCGGAGGCTGGCGCCAGGCCATGGGGTACCAAGCTGGACAAGACCGGGCGGGCACAACAGCAGCTTAACATTCTCTGGCTAGGAAGCTTGTTTCTCCAAGGACTGGACATAGTGTCCACCAGCAGCAGCCTGGGCAGAAGGTACAGGGCCCCTGGGCCAGGGGGTGGGGAATGTGTCCCTTTCAATGTCTGGGGGAATGCCTAGCCACCTTAGGGCTCGCTGCTCACCCTGATCCTGCCCACCCCTATGCTGGGCTTGGTCGCCACCCCCTGGCACTGCCCTGTCATAAACGCTGCTCACTACACCTCTGCCCCAGGCTCCACGAGGTAGGAACAGTTCTGAGACTGAGGATATAATAGTCTGCAGCCAGTGAAGTCTGTGCCTGGGGATGTGGCGTGCTCAGACGCGGCCCCCACAATCTTGACCCACATCCCCAAGCTTCCAGCTCTCTCTGTGGTGACCTAGAAAGCAGCAAACACCACCCACCCACCCCCCCAACACCACCAAAGCCTGCTGGGATAGGGCCTAGGAAGCGAACCGTGTGGGCAGCTGGAGAGAAGTTTCCAAAAGATGGAAAGGACCTGGCGGTGGAGAAAGGGGCCAGGGCTGGGAGATTCTGGGAGGATGGCAGGGGTTGAGGGGACACTATGAGGAGTGGCTGGGGCAGAGGCAGCAGAGGGGCCAGGTGCTGGTAAACTCGCAGCCCACAGACAAGATGCTGAGGAGCTAGGGGCTGGGGTTGCCGGAGCGCCTTCTTGGTTGGCAGGCAGCCCCTCCCCTCAGAAGGCCCAGAGGGTAGACCCAGGCTGTAAACCTCCGGTGCAGCGAGCAGGCACTGCACTCCTGCCAACTCGGGGACAGGCACAGAGGGTGCATTGTGTGTGCCCGCTGCCCCACCCTGCCCCAAGTTCCCAGCGCGGTGCCTCCCGCTGGCTCTGGGCAAACTACCCAGGCAATAAAAGCGCAATAAATCGCCCTGCTCTGGCCTTGGGGACGCGGCAGAGCTTCACCTCGAGCCAAGTGTGAGAGCCTGGCCTTGGAGAGACCCCCTCAAGCCAAGACTCAGTGTTGCCCACCCTCCCCAGGGGCCCTTGGTTTATTCCCCCCTACAAAAAACCAACCCTGCCAGGTGCTTTCCCTTGCCCAGAAAGGGGTCGAAGTCTACAAAACAGAGTCCTCCAAGTACAGAAGGGTCCTCTGAGGGTTGGAGGGAGGGGGGGAAAGAGGGAGAGGAGGTAGCAGCTCCAGCAGCCACCCTCTTCCCCAGCTGGGGGAGGAGCTTTCAGTTCGTGAGCCTCAGTGACAACAATAGGTGTGTGCAGCGCCTGTGCTGGCGCCCCGTGAGCCTCCTTGCATGCACAGTGCCTCGTGCCTCTCAGGGTTCTCTGGGGTCTCCCCCTCACCCTCCCAGCTGTCTCCTTTCTCTGTCTCCATCTCTGGGGCCCTGAACCCCCACTCCAAGTCTCCCTTTTTAAGCTCAAAGTACCCTGCATAGCTCCCAACCACCCCCCACTGCCCACCCCTATCCTGACCGATTTCCACTGCCCTGCTTAGATTCTCCTAAGGCACAGCTCAAAGGGGCAGCAGGGGTGGGGCACATTTCTGGCCACTGCAGGGTGCTTGGAAAGCCTTGGCCCTATCCTCTTCACCTAGTTCTCTACCCCACGCTCACAGTCAAGAGCCCAACGGATAGTTCTTCCTCACATCCACTTGGCAGCCCCCTCCCAGTCCAGGGTGGGGAGGAGAGATTTTTCATATTCTCTCCTAAGATGCCACCTCTCGCCACCACCACCCCCCCCATGCCGGCTTTAGGGGTTGGCCTTTCCCACATCCCTACAGGTGGGAAGTCCTTCCGGAAGCTGAACCACACTGCCTGCTTGCTGTGCCTTCATTTTCCTGTCTCCTGAGGGAAGAGAAAGGGTCCCTGCCCTCTCTCCTCTCCTCCCAGCCTCCCTTGCTGCTCCCTGGCAGGCGGGCTGACAGGTGCACCTGTTGACCTTGGCTGGTGCTGGGAACTCATTAAACCCACCAGGGGGAAGCTTTCAGCACACCCCACCCTTCCGGCCTCCCTCCCTCTCTCCCTCGGTGGGAGAAGGGGGCTGGCCAGGCAGGAAGAGCCTTAGGCAGGAGCTGAGGTGGGGGCGGGAAGGCATCCTATGGCTTAGTAAGCCACAGGATGAGACCCACCACACACCCCACTCTGCCCCACCTTCTTCTCCAGGTGTACCTCCCAAAGCTCCCCACTTCAAGCCAAGTCTCCAGGCTGGCCCTGAAGACCCCTGTGATTTCATACCTCCTCCCTTTTGCACACCTTCTCCTCTCTCCCAGGAATGCCCTAGCCTGCCAGCTGAATTCCTGCAAATCAGAGCTTAAGCATTCTCTCCTCTGTAACTCTCCATGACCCTTTGAGTCAAAGGCCCCAGGAGGACAGGGACCAAATCTCCCTCCCCTTATTTTTCCCAGTGCCCACCAGTGAGGCCTGGCACACAGTAGGTATTGAATAAGTGTGTGCTATAGAAATGATTTGCCTTTTAACATAGAAAGGAAAAGCAGGAAGGAGAAGCACCCAGTGTGCAGACCTGTGCAAATGTTATGTGAATGGGAGAGGGGAGCAAGGGGTGCAGCCCAGAGAAGAAGGTGCCCTTTGGGAGTGGGGAACGGGAGGTGGTCAGTGCGCACTTGCAAAGGGCAGCGCTGAGTCTCTGTGTTGATGCCTCCTTGTTGTTGTAGGCCAGTCACCTCTTTTCTTTCAACCCCACAGCCACCCTTCCCAGCCTCTGGGCTCCTTTTTCTACAAGGTCAAATTAAGACTTGTTGGGGGACAAGACAATTCCTCCCCACTGATAAAAACTCAACCCTTCACCTCCCTCCCCAATGTCAGCCCAGTTCCAGGGGTCACGGGGACAGCCAGACTGATGGGTTGGGGGATAGTACCTTTCAGCGAGGGGGGGGTGTAGGCACAGGGGTTAGGTCTCTTCGATTTGAGGTGGTGCCCCTCTCCTGAGGCTCTCTGCCAGGGAAAGTGCCAGGTTAAATGGGCTCACCGCAGGCCCCTTCTCTTCCCCCTCCCTCCATTCCACCCCACCCATAGCAACCTGGGCCGACTGGCCTAGCCTCTGCTGCCCCTCTGGTCCTGCAACAGGCTGAGGCCCCCCATTGCTTTGGGAGGGCCTCCAGAAACGGTGGCCTGGCTCAGGGCGGGACCCTAGGTTCTAGAGGCCTCACCCCAGTCTGAGTAAAGACAAGGGCAGAGGAGAATCTGTTGGTGGCACTCTGGGGCCTGGCACTCTCACCAGAGGTGCCGATTGATATGCTAATGTGTCCTCCTAGGTGGTTCCCTGTAGCTGGGAAGTAATCCCAGCTGCTTCACCACATCCCGCCTTCCAGCGGCCCCTGGAAACTCACCTGGTGGGGGGAGGCCTCTTCCTCTGAGGGAGGCCACCAGTGAACAGAGGGAGGAGGAAAAGAGAAGAGGGAGGTGGGGGGAGAGAGAAAGAGAATCCAAATTACTTTCCCCAAAGGGTCAGTCTCTGGGGAAAGGGAAAATGTGCCCTTTCCTTCCTAGTGTTGGGAGGTGCCCGTCAGTAAATGAACCCAACAGAGTTGAACTCTCAGACCTTACCCACTACCACCCCCCTTCTGCTCCATCTTCTACTCATGGGCCTTGGCAAGGGCCCCAAGGAGGCATCTGAGGTAGGGTGGGGCCAGGGCTGGGCAGGGGCCCACCTGGTGAGGAGTGCTCTGAGAGCCGGAACAGCATGGCAGGGGTTGGTCTCCTGCGCCGGATCTAAGGAGACGGAGAAAGAGATGGGGAGGAGGGAGGCAGGACAGACACCAGCAGCCCACACCCACCCCACCCCAC
>NW_017731390.1:4405149-4413648 GCF_001890085.2 Hipposideros armiger | reverse complement strand
CACCCCACCCCCAGGCAGCAGGGAACAAACAGTGCTTTGGAGTCCCCAGGGAACCTTTGAATCAAAGACTGTCAGAGCTGGAAGGAACTCTGTAGTTTACCCAACCCCCTTATTTTCCTCAGGTGAAAACCCCAGGCTCAGAGAGTTTCAGCAAAGTGCTCAAGGCCGCACAGCAGCCAAGACAGAGACAGGATGAGAGAAAAACCCGTCACTGACACCCAGGCCCTGAGTACCCCACTCCATGGCTCCTCCACAGGGGTATCTCCCTGTCTATCGTCCCCACCAAGGCCCTTCCTCTCCTATTTTTTGAAGACAGGAGACCTCGGAAACTGATGGCTGTGGACGATGCCCCATGGGCCATGGCACCCACGTGGCCCTGCCCACCTAAGGTCAGCTCAAGGGCTCCAAAGAAACTGGATCCAGCCGCAGAGGGAGGCTGAGCTGGGGCACTGCGGGCACCTCCAACCTCACACAGAGGCTCAAGTGTGGGCCTGAGTCGCAGCCCCACAGGGGACAGGGGGCTGTCTCTGGGGGCCTGGGTCTGGGCCCCTCTAGCAGTCTCTCTCAGGCTGTGGAACTCTTTGCCCAGTCTTAATAAAAAAATGGAAAGTTGTCCTCCTTGGTACCTGAGCCAAGCTGAACAGTGAGGGTATGGGGTGGAGGGGACACAGAGCATTCCCAGTAACTGCCTCCCCCCAGCTTGGCAATCAGACCAACTGTCAGTTAATTAGGTCCCCTCTGAGCTCCAGGGAAATGCTCAAAGAGAACCAGGTGAATGAAGATGAAACTGCCACCTCCCCCTGCCAAGCTCCCAATACTGCCCTCCAGACCAAAAGCTGCTTCGGCTTGGCCCAGGACCCAACCTGCTCCCCATGGCCCCCTATCTCCCCGAAAATGACTTGGCGGTCCTCTCACTGCTGTGTTGGGAGCCCACTGGGACTCAGCAACAAGTGACCCCAGCTAGGTTGTGGGTGGGTGAGGGGGTGGCTATCTTCTCCGCTCTCTCCTTCCTCTCCCTCCCCACCTTCTGAGGCCTCCCAGCTCCCAGGCTCTCCTCAAGTTGTCCCTGTGAAGAGGTCTGGCTTCTGTGATGGCTGCTCACCCCGCACCCTCATGCTTTGGCTCTGTTTAGGTCCTGACGGTAGGAGGAGGTCAGAACAAGGTTCTGACGACTCCAGCCCAGGCAGACAGGTTGGGATTAGAGGGGCAGGGCCGTGGGGCAGAGGAGTTGGGGGCCTGCTCCATATGAGGGGTCAGGGGACAAGGTTTCTCACAGCCAACCTGCGCTGGCTGGGACGGGGCGCATGGGTCCCAGTGATAGCCTAGGGAAGGAGGACATTATGCCGGGTCCAGAGGACGGTCCCCCGCCTCCCGGGGCAGCCCGTATTGGCCTGCCGGGATGCTCAGAAGCTCATCGGCCAGAATTCTCCGGCGCGGAGATCAGGACCGAGGCACCGAGAAAAAGTTGCACGAGTCTCCAGCGAACTTCACGCGCTTCCCAGAAGCCCCGCCGGGTCCGAGGCGGCCCGGGACTCTCCGTCGCCCCCATCCCCCAGGCCAGCGCGGATCCAGGAGCGCCCAGAGCGCCAGGCAGTCCCGGAGTGTGCGTGTGGGGGTGCTGCCGGGGATGGGGCACGGCCCCCTTACCATCTCCACCTGGCGGGGGTCCAGCTGGCTGGGGGGCGCGGGCACAGAGAACTGGATCTTCTTGCGGTCTTTGGGGTCCATGGCGGGCGGGGTGGTCGGTGGGGCTGGGGGCGCGTGACTCGGGGTCCGGGGAGGCGCTCCCGGCTCGGCTCGCCCGCGCTGTTCGGGGCGCCGCGGCGACAGCGGGCTGTGAGTGGCGAGAAGGAGAAGGAGGAGGAGGAGGAGGAGGAGGAAGGCTATGCGCTCACGGATAAAAATACCGAGCACGGCGAGGGGAGCGCGTGGAAGGAGGGGTCGCCGCCCGCCCCACCTGCCCCGAGGCTCGCCTGCCGCGCTGGGTCCGCGCCTCAGTCCCCTCGCGCCTCCACCGAGGGCTCCCCGGCTCTCCGATCTCGGTGTCTCTGCCTCTCCCCTTCTTCCCTCGCTCTCAGAGTCTCTCTCCTCTGTCTCTCCGCCCTTCCTCGAGCTCCCTCTCTTCTTCTCCGTGTCTGTCTCTGTCTCTGCCTCTCTCCCTCTCTCCCGGTCTCACCCCTCTGGCCCCAGCCTTGGGGTCCCCAGCCCGTCCCCTCGCCTGGGACTGGCGCCCGGGGTCTTGATGGGAGGGCTCAGGAGAAAGTGGCCAATGAGCACGGAGGAGCGTGTTCTCTCCGGCCCGGGGAGGGCGGGAGTGTGAGCCAGGGCGCGGGGAACAAGCTGGGGGCCCCCTGCAGTCTCCCCAGAACTGGAAGCTGCATTATTGATGGAGTCCTGCTGGGAGGATAAGGGGGAGAAGGGAGGAGGGTGGAGGCCGAGGCGGGGAGGGGGCAGCGGGGAGAAGACTCTGGCTTTAACCCTTTCGTGGCCTGGGTACTGGGAGTTTCACCAGGAGGCCTGTGAGGTCGTGAAGAGAGTGCCACAAGCATGTCAAGCTGTGAATGGGGGTGTCCTAGAAAGTGAGTGAGTGTAAAAGAGCGGATTGTGCGTGGGAGGACACTTGTCAATCATCATGGCAGGGAATGTGTGTGAGTGAATGCCAGGGGCCCTGTGGTGCCTATAGCTAGAGAGTGAGGGGTGGGGGGAGAGTCAGTGTGGTATGAGTGCGTGTGTGAATCTGTGAGTAAGTGTGTCAGAGTGTCACGGATGCAGTGTGAGTGGCAGGGTGTGGGAGGACTATGTGTGTGCTGGGGAGGATGTGGGTGTGGGGGAGATTGTCAGAGGCTGTCAAGGTGATGGGCAGGCGTGTGCCAGCTTGCAGGAGGGTGGGGGTACTGTACCCATAGCTCTAGCCTGTGCAGTGGAGGGGCATGAGGTTGTGATCCTGTGGTTTGGAGGGGAATGTGTCCTTATCACAATGTACCCTGGATTCACGTGTCTCCTGCCTTGTCTCTCAGATCTAATGGGAGGGAGAGAGCACCAGCCTAGGGGGACAGAGTTCGGGGTGTCAGGGGCTGCTTATACCAGTACACGTGCCATCACGTGTGTGTGTGTGTGTGTGTGTGTGTGTGTGTGTGTGTGTGTTTGGTGTATTCAAGAACAGAGCTGAGGGTAGAGGTATGTTCTCATTTCTGAGGGGTGAGCTCTCTCTCTGCAGAGGTGTTTGTACGTGTCTCTGGAGAGGGGGAAGGGGAGGCACTGGCCCTGTGCATTGGAGTGTCCCTGTTTTCCTGTCCAGGCCCTGGGTATCTTTGCCTGCGCAGCATTTTCCCCTGCGGGCCTCTGGATGAGGGTCCGAATGCCTCTCTGTAGCGCTGACAGAGTGCACATGTAGACGTGTAAATTGCATGTGTCTTCCTGGGGCTCTGTTTGTGTTGGCCGTATTCTCTCCTGGTCACGCTCAGGGCTGGGTCAGGAGCCCTCCCTCCCCTCCCCCCCTCCAGCAACTTTTCCACTCCCAGCCCCAGCATGTTGGGTCCTGGGCAGAGTGGGGGAGGGAGCAGGAGGCCAGAGGAGTCTTGTGGAAATGGAGTTAGAGGCATAATGTTGTGCCCCAGAGTCATTGTCCACGGAGGGGCTGGGGGGCCCCGGAGAGCAGAGCTTTGCTCTGAAGAGCTGGAAGCTCTGACTGCTTAGCTCCACTCCCCACAACCCCAGGCCTGGCTCAAGTCCCACTGTGTTTGTTGACTTATATGCTTGTTGGCAGACAGCGGGATGCCAGGATGCTGGTCCAGGGGTGTGGGCATCTCTGGCAGCCCCTGCCTTGGCCCAGACCCTTCTTCCAGATGGGGTGTGGTGGGGAGTGGCAAAGCCCAGTTTGGCAGTGCCTTGTGAGGGTAAATAAGGAAGTTCTGAAACTCAGAAGAGGCATGGGAAAGGCACGGCCCAGGCAGCAACCTAAGCGGCCACTGGGCCAGTGAGAGTCAGAGGTCTGTGGCATCCAGTGCTGGAGGGTGGGAAGGCCCTGGGTGGGATGAAAGGGACAGAGGACAGTTGGTAACTAGAGGACAGGGACAAGGAGGCATCACCACCAGTTGCATCGTGGGGCCCATCAGATCTGAGCGCAGGCTTATTTGACAGGGAGGACTTGTTTATGGAGGTTCTGCCCAAAAGACTAGAGCTCTGGGAGGCCCTGAATCAGGAAAAATGCCCCTGACCCAGGCTGGGGCAGCTGGGAAGGGAGGCTCTTCCCTCTCAGCCAGGCCTGGGAGATGGAATGTTTGGGGATGGAGGAGAGAGTGTTTGCCCTCTTTCCCCAGCCTTTTTGGCACCCACAGCTCTGGCTGCTAAACCCAGGGTAAAGAGCAGGCGAGGCTGGCTGACAGAGGTACAAGCACAAGGGACAGACAGACAGGAAGGAGGAAGAAAGGAAGGAAGGATGACAGAGATAGGAGACGAGAGAGAAAAGAGGAAAGATAGGAAAAAGCAAAAAAGAGACAGAGAAAACCCATGTGAGAGATGGAGAGACAAAGGGAGAAAGAAAGAAAGTGTCACGACGATGGAGAGAGGCAGGAGACAGAGATGCAGAGAGAGTAAAAATAGCTCAGCATTAAGATAATTGCAGCTCACAGCTCTGCCCTCCGTTAGGAATTAAATGAGGTTTTATTACTTTGATTTTTCTCTCCTGGATCCTACGCGACTTCTCAAGAACTTGGGGAAAAGTTTTTCAGGTGGGCGGCCAGGTGGCGGGGGCTGCGTTGGTGACAGAGGAGGAAGGGAACAGGACTTCTGGAAACTGGGGGAAGTGTGGGCAGGGGCAAGGAGTGGGGAGGGGCTGTGAGGATGGGGGAGCCCAACAGAGGCTGGGGGAGGCAGCCAGGATCAGGCACATCCTGGAGGGACTGAGAAGCAAGGGGCTAGGGTGATCTCCATTTTCTTTGACTTAGAATTAATCACATGCAAATGAGATGTAAAAATAATATGCCACTCTTCGGGTATTATTTTGAGTTAAAAGCACAGGCGGTTGGGTCCCAAGAAAAAATTCAAGACCTTGTTTGCCATAACTCCGATTGAACTATGGATCTTTCTGCTTGGACTGACCAAAAAAAAAGTTTATTGCAGCATGTCTATTAATGTACCATAGGTCTGAGCACACTATTTTGAATACACCATTTCTTTGCACGTCATTGGCCTGGTGCTGCCACAGTGCCCGCCATACAGGAGGCACAACATTCACTGTCTCTGGAAGGTGAATTTGGGAGGGTGATGTGAGGCATTTGCCCTCTTTCTGGGAGGTGGGAAGAGTGGACATTCCCTCCCTTCCCCCAAGCAAGATAGTCTCGAGGACAGAACATAAACCGGGGAGTTGGGCAGACCTGGGGAAGAATCTTAGGCCTATAACTTACTTTGTGACCTTAGACAAATTTCTTATGCTCTCCGTGCCTCAGTTTCCTCGTGTTTCAAAGCCCGCCTCACATGGTAGCTGTGACGATTCAATAAGATAAAATGAACAGAAGGCAATAGGAAAAGGGGAAGACCAGATATGACATGGATGGACTCCATAAAAGAAGCCACAGGCATGAGTCTACAGGAGCTGAGCAGAGCTATTGAGGACAGGACATTGTGGCCATCACTCATTCATAGGGTCGCCAGGAGCCGGAGCTGACTCAACTGTAAGAACACACACAATAAAGTCCCACCCAGTGCAGAGCTCCCGGTAGGTCTTCAAGAAAGGTTCCAGCTACCTTGGAGCTCTAGGGGTGTAGTTCCTAAAAGGGACAGCAGGTGGCAGAGTCGGCCAGGGTTTGGGAGGCTGCCCTGCTGGCTGGCACGGTGGGTCTGTAGTTAGGCATCACACCCGTGACCTTGGCGCCACTGAGCTGAAGCGAGCTGGCCGGGTTGGCACGTGGCAGCTGGAAGGGAGGCCCCAGGAAGCTCCGGGAAGCAGCTTTAGAGAAGCCGGGGAACGCTAGCTGGGCACACTGAGGCACCTTTCCCTGCCATTGATGGGGGGAGGGACGGTGGCCGGGATTCCAAGGTCCGCCTTTGGGGAAGCCGGTGGACACCGAGAGGAGAGGGCAAGGGCGATCTCAACAGGGACAATGGTGGCACCTGGACAGGGGGCAATCTTCTGAGACATTCATTCACACATTCATTCATTCATTCATTCATTCATTCATCCATCATCCATTCCTTTGTCCATTCAATAAATTCACATTGGGTGCTTTTTAAGAAATCAACTTTATTCAGTTAAAGCTTACATATAATAAAATGTACAAATTTTAAATACACATTTCTATGAATTTCTGGAAAATTTGTAACATGACCACTACCACAATACGGCACACTTTCATCAGCCCAAAACGTTCTATTTTGCTCCATGCAAATCAACCTCCCCTCCCCCTCACTGGGTGTATCATAAGTCTTAGTACACTATTTTGAGACGTGTCCTTCCCACCGTCTGTCTTCCCATCATCGCCTGCCTGCCATAGTGCCCAGAATACAGTAGGCACTATATGCTGTAGAGAGGATGGGTTGAGGAATGAATGGATGGGTGGATACATAAGTCATAGAAATTGACAACGGGTAACATATATGGAGCATTTACTCTGTGCTGGGCACTGGGCTAGGCCCTTTATGTGTATTACCTCATTTAATCCTCATTAGTATCATTCCATTTTACAGATGAGGTAAATGAGGCTCAGAACTTTTTGCCCAGAATCTGGGTTCGAATGCAGACAGCCTGACACTAGAGCTCTCTCTCTCTTTACTGCTGCCTTTAATATTCAGGATGGGCGAGTGGAAGTTCGCTTGTATGCACTGGACTGACCTCTCTTACTCAGCATTGGGCCAGGTTTCCCTCTCACCTAGCCTAGTTTGGAGCGATGAGGTGGTGGGGAGCAGAAATCAGTGTGCCAAGGCCGTCCTCTGGTGGCAGACGTGAGTACAGCTGTATCTGTGCCCTCTGGCGCCCCCAGGTGGGATGTTGTTGAGAAGAACGACTAGAAGCCGGCAGCCCACAGCGGAAACAGCCTCAGCCCCGGGCACCTGGAGACCCCCTGCTCTGGCCACTGCCTGGTGCCCCCCGAGGTGCCAGCTGAGGCTGCCCCCGAAGAATGCCAGCTGCCGGAGCCCGCCGCCTCCCACCCCCACCACCAGCCTCACACACACTCCAATCCCGGTCCAGTCGGCTGCTTCCATTCCCTGAAGAAGAGGCCCTAAAGTTAAAACAGCTGTTAATTTATAAACCAATTTTTCCGTGACTGCTTAATAAATCGCCAGCAGCTGCTCTGCCCCCTCCTCCTGCCCAGGCACCCGGCCCTGAGGGCTGCACGGAGAAGCTCAGAGCTGCCAGCCTGCCCCTTCTGCCTCCTTCCCCCAACTCCCCAACTTGCCCCCATTCTTCCAGGAAGTGGGTGGGTGTGGGGAAACCCTGATGAATCCAGCTTTTTTGGGGTTCAGTGGAGTAGAGAGATGAGGATGGGTTTTCTTTCCTAATGGGCTGTAGCCCAAAGGCCATCCCTCCCAATGCCCTATAGCCACCTAGGACTCGCAGCCCAGAACATAGGTGTCAAAGGTTTCCTTAGTTCTGGGGAGGTGAAGGTATCCAGATTATCTAGAGAAGTTCCCTTGAGCCACTGGGAGATGAGGGAACCCTGGGCTTGTCCCTGAGAGCACTGGAATCTCAATTCCCATATCAGGGTGGTCCCCCTGACAGATGCTAACCAACTCCCTGACCCTGCTGTTCTCTCAAGGGTGAGCTGGGAGGGGGCAAGGGATGCTGGGGAGTTGCTCACACACACTCTCCCCAGGATAATGAAAGGAGGAATTTGGGCCTCCTGAACATTCACTTTGCCCAGTTCCCACTAGCATATGAAAGGCACCATGAAAATCCATGCAGGGTGGGGGCCATGTGAATGTCATGCATGTGGCATTTTCATTCTCTTTGCATCTGCAAATTCCAAATGCACCCAAGGAGAAAGGCCTGCTGCTACTGTGATCCCTGACTCTGCTGGGCAAAGGGTCAATCCAGCCATGCCCCTGTAGCCAGAAGGAGCTCAGTAGGAAAGGGCAGAAGTTTAAAACCAGGTCTCCCACTTATTAGTTGTGTGACCTTGGGCAGGTAACTTAATCTCTCCTCCTTCCTCAGTGTCTCTATAAAATAGGGATAATAATTACAGAATTGTTGTGAAAAACAAGTTGATGCACATGAAGTGCCTGGCACATAGTAAGTGCTTACAAAGTGACACTCAGTATTATCCCCCTGCTAGAAAGAGCAGAGCGTGGATCTCCTGGGTCCCCCCTGGCCCCCAAGTAGCAAATCTTGGGGTAGGGGTGCTCAGGAGATTTCCAGGGGAAATGGGAAGACAGGTAGGAGTGTTGGTTTTTTTAAGAAAAAAACAACAACCCGGATTCCTGAGTTATACGGTTCTGACTGGGCTTTCTCATTCTGGGCCCTTCTGTTCTCTCCCATCTCTTCACCCCCAACCCCCAACCCCC
>NW_017731390.1:4356312-4405094 GCF_001890085.2 Hipposideros armiger | reverse complement strand
GCCCCGCTCCCCCCACTCTGGTAGCCATGTCCTTCCCTAGCCTGCTTCTTGGGACAGAAGGAAAAGTTTCCACCACACTCCAGCTCCTGGAGCCCCCACCCCTCAAGAATTAAGTTCTCCCCACAGTCTAAATGAAATCCCATTAATTTCTTCTCTTGTTCTCTAGTCAGCAGGGGATGCCATGACCCTTTCCTGCCCCACCCCCCAGCAGAGTGGGGAAACATCAGAGGCCCTGGACTCTGCTGTCACACAGGCTAGATGTGAGTTTGGACTTACTACATCCCCCCTGTGTGCCCACAGCAACTTAGTGTCCCTCTTTGGCCCTTGGGTTCCCCAGCTCTAGAAGCTACCTCCTGGGTTGTTGTGAGGGTTGAAGGCGACACTGCCCATAAAGTTCTTAGCGCAGAGCCTAGCTCTCAGCAGGTGCTGAGGACATGGAGGTGGAAAGAGGTGGGAGAGTGTAGTGAAAAAAAAACCCAGATTCTAGAGCTGGACTGTCTGGGTTCAAATCCCACTCCATTACTCCCAGCTGACTGTCCTTGGGCTTAACCTTCCTGTGTCCCTGTTTCTCCATCCTTAAAATGGGGGTAAAAGAATCTATGGCATTGGGTGGTTCTCCAGCTAAATAAATGTTCACCAGAATTCATAGTATTTTTAGTTGCTATTACTATTGTCTGTCCCCACTAGAGTACCGATACCATTTACGCTTTGCCCCATCCAGGGGCTTGATGATGGCAGAAGGTTGGAGGGTGAGCAGAACCAGACTAGACACCCTGATATTGGAGATCCTGGCTCATGGCAGGCCTGCAGCCTCCACGTCCTCCGTGTTCTCACCTCTGGCATTCCCTATACTCTGGTTTGAGCAAAACCATTCGAGTCAATGTTCCTGCAAAGCAGCCAGCCCCCTCCCTGTGCCCAGGTTCCTGACTACCTCCTGGAAATAAAGCAGGGTCCCGGGGGCCCACTCAAGCCCAGGACTGCTCTGCCAGGGTGCCAGCTGGTGCCCACAGGGGCGGGGCAGCGATTTGATCATGTGGAAAGGGAAAGCTGGAGGCATCCCCACCCTTGGTGGTCCCCACCAGAGAGAGACAAGACTGGGGCACCCAGGATATCCTAGAAACTTCCATCCCCTGGAGACTGTCAGGGGAGAGAGCAAAGCTTGGCTTGTCCAGTGCCTCAGTTTACTCAGCAATCCCAGAGGTGGAGTCTTCATTTTTGTCTCTCTGGGACCCCAAAGGCCTTGGCCTTGGCCTTGGCCTTGGCCTCTCAAAGCTCCTTGCCCTCTTTCCTTTCTTAAAGAAACCGAGCTCAGCCTCATCCTCCGCGCCTGGATTGTCTCCTTAGAAGCCACCCAGAAGGACACTTAGCCGCGGAAAGCAGGTGAAAAGCCAACCCCACGCTGAAGACCGCCTCTGCAGGGTGTGGGGCTGTATCTCCAAGCTCGCCCAGGGCGCTGGCCCCGTTGGAGTCGCCCAGCGTTCCCTGCCCATGTCCCTTCCCGCCGCCACTGGCCCTTTAAGAGCTTCTCCGCGCGCTGCCGTCCCGGATCAGCCAGAGAGACCATTAAAATTTTATGCAGAATGAAAATGGGCCAGGTCTCCAGCTTCCTCGCTCCCATCCAATGATTTATTACTCGCAAATACCACAGAACTAATTAGTATAGTAATTAATTAATACGCATTTGCATATTTGCATGTGCAATTAGTGCAGTGGAGTGATTACTGGGAGAATGAGGGGCCCCGGATTGTCAGATGTGAGGGGGAAGTGGCCTGGAAAAGAGTTAGTGGGAATGAACTTTGTAGGGAGCGCGAAGGCGGGGAGGGAGGGGAGATGAGCGTAAGCCGGGCGAGGGCTCCCGGGCGCGGGGGGCGCCTGGCCCGGGCGCAGAACTGCCGTGCGGGGAGCGCCAGGCCTGGGCCAGCCCCCGGCCACCGGACGCTGGTCCGGGGTCGCGGCCCCTGGGCCCCTGCCCTGACCGCGGCCCCGCCCCGCCCCCGCCGCGTGGCACGGCTCCAAGCGCGCGTCTGATTGTTATGCATTGTGTTTCTTGTTGCGAGCGGAGCCGGGCGGAATGGGGCTGGCACAAGCTGTTTCCCTGCCACGCGGTGGTGGCACCTTAAAGGGGCAGTGTCCTCTTCCAGCCGCCGCCGGTCGGTCCCTGTCATCCCAGACACCACTTCCGAGCCGTCCGCTGGACCCCTTTCCAAGAGGCTACCGGCGGCCCAAGTTGGGCTCGAGGCGAGAGGGCACGCGTGGTGGCGGGCCTGGAGATGGCGCGGCCCCAGGGGGCGGGGGGCACGTGCCGAGGGAGCCCGGCGGGCAGGAAGTCAGGCTGCCAGCGGGGCTAGGGCGGCTGGGTCGCGCCGGGCTCTGTGCCAGGTGCACGGCGGGGGTGGTGAGAAGAGAACCCAGAGAAAGCCAGGAGGAGAAGGACAAGGAGGAGAAGGAGTGAGTGGCAGAAGCCCACTGGGTGCCAGGTGTTTTCTCATAGGACGCCGCTTCGCTTCTAATTCTTACAAAGATTCTGTGAGGTAGGGCTCCTTATTCCCATCTTACAGACAGAAGAACAGAACCGTGTGGCAGGCGGCTAGTGATCAAGTGCTAAAGCTGAGGTTCCAGCTGGCACAATGTGGTGTCAAGGACCCGAGGAGAAGGCCACATTTCCTCGGGGGACATTAGGAGGGCTTCCTGGTAGAGGAAACATCTCACTGAGTCTGCAATGTCGAGGAGAGCACCTTCTGAAGGATCTGAGGGAAGAAAGATGCAAGGCACAGAAACCCCATGTTTAATGTGACTGCCCCTCCCTGTGTATAGGGGGAGCCCCCAACCCATCCATCAGTAGAACCTCAGAGATTCAGGCCAGGTCACTGGCTCCCATGACTTGGGGGTCTGGACAGAGGGAAAACCCTGGGCACCAGTCCTACCCAGGGCATGCTCCTTCCCTCACTATTGCAGAGTGTGCTGGTCCCGCGGTGTGGAGAGCATGGGAGTTTGGAGAAAGGAACACAGTTTGTAATAATGAATAAAAAAATAGACTCAAGAGTCAGAGCTTGGTTCAAATCAGACTCTGCCACTTACTAGCTGTATGACCTTGGCCTTAACCTTAACCTCAACTTCTCTGTGCTTCAATGTCCTTGTCTCTAAGTGGAGGAAATAGAAATCCCACCTCCAAGGTAGTAGTGAGAATGAAGTAAGATGATGGGTGTGAAGCCCAGAGCCTGGCACAGATAATGCTCACCGATGTCATTATTATGGATTATATATTATGTTACTACAGAAAGCTGTGAGGCCCCAGGGCAGGAGGACCCCCATCTGGAAGTTGGGGTCCTAATGTCTAGTCCCAGCTATGTTACTTACTGTGTGACACCAGGCAAGTCACTTCCCTTCTCTGTGCAGTGGTTTCCTTATCTGTAGAGTAGGGCATTCATCCCTGATGCTACCACCACTAGATTGTTCCCTTTCCTCCCTGTCCCTACCCTGACCCCTCAGGGTAGTGAAGCAGGTAAGTAATGGCTAAGTCTCATTCACACTGTCCTGGGCTCCAGTCTCCCAGGGGCTGAGCCAAGAGGTCTCTGGTTAAATTGTGACCAGAGACCTGCCCTGGCCATCCCCTCCATGTACACTGGCTGTCCCCTCCATGTACACTGCCCCCTATAGCCCTTTGGGGCTGTCCTTCTATGAGCACCAGCAACACTGCAGCTGTGGGTCATCTGTGCCCAGTCCCAGGTGACCCCTGCACCCATGCCAGGCTCAAGGGAAGCATCAGAGAACTGTCCAGTATCAGGCCCCCAGAAGTGCCCAACCCAGATCCCTAGCTCTGATTTCCAGGGAAGGAAACTAGAAAATGCCAAGGTCACAGGGAAGTGCACAGCAGAGCCACCCAGAGAAAGGAGCCCAGGACACACACCTGTCCTGTGCTCTTCCCACTGTTCTGCCCTGCCCTATCAGGTGCCCACTAGCTCCCATCCATCAGGATGTAACCTGAGTGCACTTCATAACCGACTGTCCTTTCAGTCCTCCCATCAGTGCTGAGGGAGATGAGCAGGTGGGCAGGTGGCACTGTTCCCATTTTACAGATGAGGAAGCAGAGGGTCACGTGATTTGACCAAGGTTGCAGCCCTGCTAAGTCTGGCACTCTTTTGGCCACCCTGAGCTCCCTCTTGGTCTGATTGCCTTCCTGTGTGGACCCTTGGGAGGGGCAGGAGCAAGGGCAGGACATCCCGACTGCTCACTCGGAAAACTGAGAAGAAAGGCAGAACAAAGATATGGTGATGAACAGAGCTCCAGGAGCAAAGATTTTTTAAAAATAAAGTTGGTCAGGAGCTTGAGACAAAATCAGACATATCTGGACAGGGCTGTGGACTGAGGCTAACAGATCCCTTCTCCTGTGTTTTGCACAAATTTCAGTCTGGGGAGGTGGACTTGGATGGGGGGGGGGAGGGAGATGTCACAGAGCTCTGTTAGCTCCTTTAACACTTCATGACAGCCTTAGCAATCAGGCCCATTTTACAGAAGGAAAGCCTGACTTTCACACCAGTGCCAGGGTTACGGAGAAGGCTGATGGCAGACGAGGGGCTTCCTGTGGGTGGATACCCTGCCCTGGTGGCAGCCTTTCATTTCTGGGGTAGAACTGGCACTTCCTTCAACAGTGGCAGGACAGGCTTTTGGTGCCACAACCACTTGTTGAGGACATTCTGTGTGTCAGGCTCTGGGCCCACTTCCTGCCTTCCAGGAATGCGCTGTCAGGTAGAAAAGACCCATGAGTCAAAGGTCATTGCCTGTGCCTCTGCAGAGGCGTGCAAAGGAGTGGCATCTAATCCAGAGAGACTTCCTGGAGGAGGTGATACTTAAACTTAAAAAGGGAGAGGGTGCAGCTCAGGCAGAGGGGATAGTCTGAGCACAGGCTCATGGACACGAGGCTTGTGAAAGCAGAAGCAGTTTAGAGCAGCTGAGGAGCAGAGATCAAGACAGAATGAGAGTTGGGCAGCAGCCAGATCAAGAGTGTTCCTAAGGAGCACGGCCTGATCCTAAAGGTGACAGGGAGCCATTGATGAGCAGCCTTGATCCTGTGTGGGACTAGAGGAACTGGGGTCAGTGGGAAGTCAGGATTTCCCAGAGGAGGGTGTTGGGCCAGGCCCATAAAACAGAGGGGTTCTGAGATATTAGTGGCTTTGGGGAGTAGCATCAGCAAAGAAGAAAAGGCAGCGGGAGTGGGACTCAGCCAGGTGTACCTGAACCTCATCTCCCTTCCCCTCAGGGAGTTCATTTATCCCATGCAGGGTAGGTATGGGTGGGGTAGGAAGGAGAGGGGCTCTGAGCCTGCTGAGAGGTATGAGGCTCAAGCAGGGGTGACTCCAGCTGGGCAGAAACACTCCCAGGCTCAGCCTCCATGCCCCAGGGCCACTTTGGGGGGAATCTGTGATACTCCATTTAAGTCCATCTCCCCAGACTGAAATTTGTGAAAAAGACAGGAGGGCTCTGGTTTAGGAGACCCTTACTGCTTTAGGAGATTCTCTAGAGAAAGGCTCCAGTACTTCAAACTCTCTAAGCCAGCCAGGCATTAATGGCAACAAGAATTTATTGAGCACCAACTCAATATAGCCTGTGTGAAGCACTGGACTACTGAGATATAAAATAAGTAGCCATCACAGTCAAGTCAGGGAGACAGATGGGTAAATGAATCCTCCTAACAGAGGGTGGTAAGTACTGAAGCCTCCCTGCCTGGGGAGGTCAGGGAAGGCTCCCAGGAGGAGGTGTCCATCCAGGAGCCATTTGACAAAAGGGAGACTCAGGGACCAGCATCCATCAGGGAAGGAACTCTTATCAGAAAAAAATGGGGCTCAGAAGCCAGAAGTCAAAGGTTATGGGGCAAAGGTCACTCTACTTTTGGAGCAAAGGAACAACCATGTGGGGGCTGGCTTTGCTGGAGGATGGCCAGACTCCTCCATCACCCTTTGTCCTGGGCTGAGGGGAAAGGGTCAAAGGTGCAGCAAGGGTCTGACTGAGGACTCTCAGCATCACCCCTTGCTCCATGGGCTTTTGCCTACCCATCTTTGGATGGGGCCTAGACCCAGAGTGGGAGCCCAGGGCACAGGCAAAGGAACTCGAGGAGAATCCTGGTAGTGTGCTGGGGGTCAGGACAGGAGGTCAGCACAGAGGAGGGGGGCTACACCTCACTGGTTCTCCCCTTCCCCCTCCCCCATGGCACCACAAGGCACGCAGCCGCATATCACCCGTGCCAGCCCTCACCTCCCGGCAACGTCGCCGCATTCTCAGCCACGCCATCTGGCGTGCCCGCCGCTCCCCAGAACACTGCGGCGGGTGGGGGGAGGGGGCAGCGGGGCAGGTGCCCACCCCAGAGCCAGGAAGAAGAGGCAGGTCCCCCTCCCCCAAGGTCCTTTAGGACTTGAGGTGGGGCAGGGGGCTGGGGAAGGGGGTGGCAGGTGCTCTTATGCTTCAGGAGGAAGCTTCAAGCATCCCTAACTGATGGAACAGGCGCCGTCTGGGCAGTGCCAGCCTGCCCCCTCCCCTTCCTCCTCCCCCAGCACAGCTAATGCCAGGAGCACAGGCCCTCAGAGGATCTCCAAATTCCTGCCTTTCCCCTCAAATCAGAGGTGGGGGTGAGAACAGGTTGCCCCGCCTGACGTTCCCGCCCTCATTCTCCACCTGCCTGCCCACCTCAGCCTGGGAGACCCCAGCAGATGGATTTATGGCTGTGGCCAGGGAATGGATACCTGGCTTCTAATCCACCTGCTCCCCACGGCTTGGCACTTTGGTGGGAAATAAAGTCTGCTCCAGCACACTTGCCCCCACCCGTCTTATTTGGGGCATGGTGGTGGTGGCGTCTGGCTAGGTGTCCTTCTGGGGGTCAGAATGGAGCGGAGTCTTTACAGATTTATGCGGGTATGTATTTATTTTGGTGAAGTATGGAGTGTAATGAGAGCAGTTTTATAGAACATGCATCCTGTCCCCTGAGCAAGATTCCCCTAGACTGCTCAGGAATGACCTGTCCCCTCCCTCTCTCTCTGCTCCACGCTGTCAGCCCCCCTCACCTCCCTGCCCCCTGCAGGACCTAAGCCTGCACAAAATGGCTGCCACCCCTCTGAGGCAGCCATTTTAGGTGCCCAGACTGTGGCCTCCCTTGGGATGGGGCTATGTCTCCATGGGAACCTCAGACCCTCAGCTCCTAGCTCCCTCCATGGGGGTGGGCAGCAGAAATGGGAGTCTTCCAGGCCTGGCCGAGGTGTTCACTATTCCCCTTTTCCTCTCAGAGACCCAGAGGGGACGAGGCCCCTCACCAACTCCCTTCCCCCAATGCCAGGGGGAGTAACAGATGGCATCTCTGGGTGTCCTTCTCCTTCCGTCTCCTTCCTTCCATTTCTGGCTGTTTCTGTCTCTCTGTCACTGCATCTCTGCATCTCTGGGTGTACAGAGGAGCATGTATGTCCCTGTATGTTCATGCTTGTTTGTGTGTATGTGGACACATGTGTGTTGTACCTCTTTCAAGCCTATGTCTAAGGCGGGCCCATCCCACACCGCCCTCTGTTCCAATTTTCTCCTGTTTTTTTTATTGTATCTTCTAAAAAAAAGTTGAAATGTGTCGAGTGAGAAAAACTTGTTCCATTTTTTCAAAGGAAGAAAAGACAGGGGCAGGAAACAGACTGAAAGGGATGAAGTTCCCTGTATTCCCAGGTACGCCCCCACCCCCACCCCACAGGCCTCCTTCTTTGGGGGGCTCACGGAGGCTTCTCAGACCCACAGAGCTGAGGTCATTCTTGACAGGAGGCAGGAGAGGGATGCAAGGACCTGTCAAGGACCTGAGCAAGATTCTGCCTCCTGCCTCCAACCTGGAGCTGATAGGGGCCTGTGAGGCTTAACCCAGCCCTCAGTGTCCAAGGAGAGGGCAGGGGATATCTTTCTACCCCAAAGAAGCATTCATTCAATTACTCATCCACTCATTCACCCACTGATTCAACAAAAACTCAGTTTCTATATAGACAAAGCATTCTGAATGTATGTGTGTGTGTGTGTGTGTGTGTGTGTGTGTGTGTGTGTGTGTAGGGTACGTTTATGAAATTAATATTGTTGATCATGTTACAGTTTACAAGGTGCTTTAATAAAAATGAGAGCTGGGGGAGGAGGGATCTTAGAAGAGGGTAAATGGAGTCAAATATATGGTGATGGAAGGAGAACTGACTCTGGGTGGTGAACACACAAGATGATATATAGATGATGTATTACAGGATTGTACACTTGAAACCTATGAATTTTACTAACCATTGTCACCCCAATAATTTTTAATTAAAAAATATGAGAACGGACATTTCCTGAAGGCTCATTATATTGCTGGCCCTGTGCTAAACTCATTACATGTAGTATCCCATTTAGTACTAACAACAGCTCTATGAGGTATGGCAATAATTATCCCCATTTTACAGATGGGGAAATCAAGACTGGAAGATGTTATGTAAGTCGGGTTGGCTAGGAATCAGAGCCCAAAGCATGTGCAGGTAACCAAACTGCCATACAACTGCTGACGGGAGGGGGGGGGGCTCAAGAAGGGCCACATGTCAGGATTGAAGACTCCACTCTCAGTAAAGGGACAGTAAAGCCCTTGAAACTGTGTCCAAAATCGGACAAGGGCCTGCCTGGTGTACCTGAGTCTCTGCCCCACCTGAGGCCTCTCTTTCTGCCATGACCAGGAGTCCCCAGACCATTTGCCCTAGGCAGGATTCTACCTCCTCAGACCCAGGACCCACCATCAGCTTCTCATGCTTGGAGACCTCTGAAGCAGATTGTGGGGCTGTAGAAGGAACACTGGACTGGGGTTCTGCTCTCCACTTGTGTGTCCTGGACAAGTCAGTTTCCCTCTGTGGGCCTCTGTGAAAGGGGGAATTGGGACTGTTCTTTCTGAGGCTCCTTTTGGTTCCTGCCAAGAGCCTCAGACAGCTCCATCTCCCCTCTCCAAGGTTTCCTTAGCCATAGTGTGTGCCTCTATTTAGAACCGAATTGGTTCTACCAAGCATCAGATCAGCGTCTTACCAGCCCAAGACCCCCTCTGGAGGTTCCCAGAGGGAGTAAACTATATCTGTACAGATTGAGGGTGAAGTCCCCGTCTTTGTACCCCACAGTACTTGGCACATGGTTGACATCAAAGTGTGTGTGCTTAAGGTATAACTGAAGTTGTCTGTGCATAGATAGGGTGGGGAGGGACAGGAAATATGGGTCTGAAACACACAGATGCCTGAATCAGGGTATGGGCAAGGGTCTCTCTACACCTGGCTGTGATTACCTGCTCACACACATGTATCTGAATAGGGGTGTGTATCCATTTACTGTGCCACAGAATGAGGAACAGGTGTGTGTGTGTGTGTGTGTGTGTGTATTGTGTGTGTGTGTCTGCGTATGTCTAAAGCTACCGCCCTCAACCTATGCCATTTGCATCTGTGTCTGGCCCAGTGAGAGGGTTGAAAGGTGAGCTGTAAGATAAAACAGCAGTTTCCTACCTTCTTTATCAAGACACCTGTCTGACCCACCTCCCCTTGGTCACTTCAGGACTGCTGGAGTTGGCTTCAATATTTCTTTTCTTTTCTTTTCTTTTCTTTTTTTTTTTTTGCAAGGGGAGGAGAATGCTTGGTCTCCTCCAGGAACTTTAGGCAATTCTCAGCCCCTTATCCCCTCAAATAAGCGAATCAGAAGTCCAGGAGAGAAAGGTGTTGGTGGGATGGTCACTTGTCTAGCAGGGGGAGGGGATGTTGGCAGGAGAGGACTGAGAGGTTTCAGGGTTAGGAAACCATACTGAGACCCTCTCTCCCACCCCCAGATGGTGGGTGCAGAGGCTTATCCCAGGGGTTCCCCACCCCAACATTCATAGGCCCCCAAACACACAAGGAAACCTCTCCCATCAGCTGACTCCACAGATATACACACATGTCCCCACAGACACACACGCCCATGCAGAGGCACAGACATCCAGGCAAGTCTTTCCTTTTCTCTGTCTTTCCCTTGGTTTGAATTTCGTTCAGCCACATATGCTGTGTGTGCGTGAGGGTGGGTGGGGGAGGGGCAGACAGGGATGAGGAATGGCATGGTGCCAACATCTACCTATGGGGCTTGGGCCAGGGATGCCCCCCACGCCTACCCTGGGAGGGGGCCTCAGCGGTCCTTTTGTGGCCTCAGGGATCCTCATGGAGGGTGGGGGAAAGCATAGAGGTCCTTTTCCAGACCCCAGGGTCTCGTCCCTGACCCACCTTTGGGGGCCTGTAAGAGGAAAAATGGACAGAGCAGGACCCTGGAGGGAACGTAGACTTTGGGGCCAAACCAAAACCCCAATTTCTAGCCTTGCTACCCCCTTGTTCCTATGTGGGGAGCTCTATATCCACGGGGGGCAACTCCTCCCACTTCCCTCTCAATCCCTGCTTTCTCAATCCCTGCTTTCCCTGCGTTGGGCGGGGAAGGGAGGGAGGCAGAGATATTTATTTATTTTCTTTATTTATTTAATTTTTTTTTTTTGGAGTAGAGAGTGACAGATGGCGGCGGGTCCCGGGGGAGCCGGCTCTCCCCCAATGCAGACGCATGCCAATCACCGTCTCTCATGTGATAGCTGCTGCCCGTGACGTGCCAAGCCCATATGGCCTGGCATAGAGGCTGGTACCCCGCCTGGTAGAGATGCCACACTCGCTCCGCGGTTCGCATGGCGCTCTGAAGACGCCGGCGCCCGCCGCCTTGAGGAGCCGCTGCCCCCGCTCCCTGAAGATGGGGGAACAATGAAATAAGCGAGAAGATTCCTCTTCACCCCCCTCTCTCTCTTGCCCCCCTCCCCCCTCCCCTCCCCTCTCCCCTTGACTCCTCTCCGAGGTAAGTTGTCCGAAAGAAAGCTAGATCGGACCCGCCGGTTGGGGGGGCGGGGAGCTGCTGCTTCGGCCGACAGGAGGGTCCCCAAATTCCCCCTTCCTGGGAGATGCCCCCTCATGGGGTGGGCATCGGAGGCGCCCCGGGTTTCCTCTCCCCTAGGAGCTGCAGCTCAGGGGGCTGCGGAGGGAGGCGTCTCTGCCTGCGATGGGTTGGGGGGGAGCAGGATCATGGGGGGGGGCGTGAAGAAGCTGAGATGGGACCTCCCCATGGTTGTCCTGGAAGAACCTGCGACCTTTCCCATCATCAAAAAAAGAGAGAAGCAAACAAACAAATTTGTATTTTCCCCCATCAATCCCGAAATACAACGAGATCTGAAGAACAGTGTGGGAGGGAGGCAGTTTGAAGCCAGGAAGGGGGTCCCTGACCGCAGAGGAGACGGATGGGACTTGATTCTCTCAGTCTCCTCCCCACGCCCGGGTTCCTCAGTCCTCGCCGCCCGGAGCCGGAGCCGGGAGCTGGGGACACAAGGCTAGAGGAGACGATCCTCCCGCCTCTGGAACTGGGGCTGCGGGGGTGGGGGCCGAGCTGAGGGCGGCGCGCGGCCAAGTTGCAAATTGGATTAGGGAGCGTGGGGGTGAGAGCCACGGGAGGGGTGGGGAGCGGGGCCGAGGGGCCGGGGCCGCCAGAGCCGCCAAGCGGGGCAGCTGTCCCCACCCGCGGCCGCCCAACCTTCCTCCACCGCCGGGAGAGAAGAGGCTTTCAGGGCGAACGCGCCACCTCCCCCGGCGAAGATATCTGTCCCCTAAAACCCCTTCTCGGTCCCTGTCCTGACCGGGAGAAAACCCAAACGCAGGGAGCGGCCCCTCATTCAGGCGCTGGGCGGAGTCGGGGCCCAGCGCTCGGGAAAGGGCCTGGGCCGAGATCCCGGGCGGACCCGCGGGCTGGCTGGGGCTGGGGCGGGTCTGGGCGGGGCAGGCGGAGGAGGTGGGCACCCAGGGCCCCCTAGTAAGGAACCCGCACGGGACTTGGGGGGTGGAGGTGGGTTGGGGGAGGCGACATGACCCCAGCGCGCCCCTCACTCTATGCTCTGTCTCCCCTTCCCGCCCTCCGGGCGCCTTCAGGCACCATGCTGACCCGCCTGTTCAGCGAGCCTGGTCTCCTCTCGGACGTGCCCAAGTTCGCCAGCTGGGGCGACGGCGACGACGACGAGCCGAGGAGCGACAAGGGCGACGCGCCGCCGCCGCCTCCGCCTCCGCCGGGACCGGGGGCTTCAGGGCCCGCCCGGGCCGCCAAGCCAATCCCTCTCCGAGCAGACGAGGTGCCGGAGGCCGCGCTGGCTGAGGTCAAGGAGGAAGGCGAGCTGGGGGGCGAGGAGGAAGAGGAAGAGGAGGAGGAGGAAGGGCTGGATGAGGCAGAGGGTGAGCGGCCCAAGAAGCGCGGGCCTAAGAAGCGCAAGATGACCAAGGCGCGCCTGGAGCGCTCCAAGCTGCGGCGGCAGAAGGCGAACGCACGGGAGCGTAACCGCATGCACGACCTGAACGCGGCGCTGGACAATCTGCGGAAGGTGGTGCCCTGCTACTCCAAGACACAGAAGCTGTCCAAGATCGAGACGCTGCGCCTAGCCAAGAACTACATCTGGGCTCTCTCGGAGATCCTGCGCTCGGGCAAGCGGCCCGACCTGGTGTCCTACGTGCAGACGCTGTGCAAAGGTCTGTCGCAGCCCACCACCAACCTGGTGGCGGGCTGCCTGCAGCTCAACTCGCGCAACTTCCTCACCGAGCAGGGCGCTGACGGCACGGGCCGCTTCCACGGTTCCGGAGGCCCGTTCGCCATGCACCCCTACCCGTACCCGTGCTCGCGCCTGGCGGGCGCACAGTGCCAGGCGGCGGGCGGCCTGGGCGGAGGCGCGGCGCACGCCCTGCGGACCCACGGCTACTGCGCCGCCTACGAGACGCTGTATGCGGCGGCAGGCGGCGGCGGCGCGAGCCCGGACTACAACAGCTCCGAGTACGAGGGCCCGCTTAGCCCCCCGCTCTGTCTCAATGGCAACTTCTCGCTCAAGCAGGACTCGTCGCCCGACCACGAGAAGAGCTACCATTACTCTATGCACTACTCAGCGCTGCCCGGCTCACGGCCCACGGGCCACGGGCTGGTCTTCGGCTCGTCCGCGGTGCGCGGGGGCGTCCACTCCGAGAATCTCTTGTCTTACGATATGCACCTTCACCACGACCGGGGCCCCATGTACGAGGAGCTCAACGCGTTTTTCCATAATTGAGACCTCGCGCCCGCCCCTTTCTTTTTCTTTTGCCTTTGCCCGCACCTCTGTCCCCTGCCCTCCGAGCGCAGGGGCACCCCAACCTACCCTGGCGCTGGGCGCGGGGTGCGGGCCGCGGGTTCCGCCGCTCTCCTGGGCAGCGCGGTCCTTTTACCTGTGGGTGGCCCGTCCCAGGGGCCTTTCTTCCCCCAGGAGACTCGCCTTTTCTCTCCCCAAGGGGTTCCCTCCTCCCCTTTCCCAGGGAGTACTTCTCCAGGGACCCTTCTTCCGGCATTCCCTGGAGACCCCCACCCCAATTCCCAATCCCTACACTTAGGTTTCCTTCCCCCCTTCCCCCTGCAGGCCCAGAGGCGTTGGTAAGGGGGCAGCTGAGCTGTGGGATAGTTTCCCTCATTATTATATTATTATTATTATTATTAATTTATTTTAAATCAGACACCGAGCTGCTGAGGCAGAAAGGAGCCGGGCGTCCCTCTTTCCTGAAGAGGGCAGAAGTCAGGGTGCCCAAGCCTGAACCTTGAACGCCCTCACCCCCAACCCCTAGTCTCAGCGTTTTGTGATTTTAATTTTGGCGGGAGGAAATGTGGATTGAGAGGAAAGAGAGAAGCCAAGACAATTTGTAACTAGAATCCGTTTTTCCCTTTTTTAAACAAACAAACATACAAAAAAAAAAAAGCAAATAGGCGACGGAGGCTGAACGCAGAGTCCAGATCGGAGAGAAAACGCAGTAAGAACTTTTAGAAGCAATAAAAGGCTAAAAAAAAAATTACTACTACCAATAATAAAAAGACACAAATATCTATGCAAGGAGGTTCTGACTGAGCCTAGCGGCCCGGCCCGGCCCCGGGATGCCCCTCCTGGCCCGCGGGCCGCGCCGCCCAAGCGCGGATTTGTGCACTTTGGTGAAGTGGGGGCCGGCGTCGCCCCCTCCTCCTCCCCAGGTTCTTACAATCAGTGACTCGGAGATTTGGGGCCCCAGTGCCACTGCCCTCACCCGCCCCATCCCCGTTGTGCGTCATGCTGTTTTTTAAAAACCTGTTTCCAAATTTGTATGGAATGGCAAACTGTTGGGGGGGGTCGGTTTGGGGAGGGAGGGTTTGCATGAGAGACACACACACGCACAGCACACCGCACGCACACGCAGGCCCGGCGCGGGCGGCCAGGGGCAGGAGGAGGAGAGCTCGCCGGACCCCCTCCCCGCAGGCACCTCTATCCCTTCCCGTGGTGAGGGTGGAGACCGAGATCTGGGGGCAGCCCCTCCCTTGCCCGGCTGTGCCCCTGCAGGAGTCAGACACCCGGCGATTTCCGGTGGCTTGGAGAAGGGGTTTTGTCCGAGTTGTCCTCTTGGCTCAGGCTGGCAGGTGGGCAGGGAGAGGGCAAAAGAAGAACCTCTCCCCACCGGAGGCAGGAGATCAGGCATCCAAACACACGATGCAAAAATGCAAACCCACAGGCGACACACCCACACACTCACCCACACGCTCACACGCAATTTTACCTTCCTCTTCTAGCGAAGATGAAACTCCCGTCGGACACCGGAAGTGCATTGCGTGTTTCTGTTCAGTTTAATGACGATTAATAAATATTTATGTAAATGAGATGCAAAGCCGGACCCGATTTCTCACGGTGGCCTCATTTCATTCGGGGGATTGAGCTGGGGCTCCGAGCGGGTGATGGAGACAGAGTCAAGTGACTATGCAGAGGCCAGGTAGAGGGACCCTGGACATTACTGGGTGGGATTCCCACCCTATAAACCCCTTCATATCCACCCGCTGGGCACCCAAACAGCTACACTCACTGCCCCTCCCAGACCTTACACATACACACACGCCCCCAGCACAAAGCATTGCACTAATCTCCTTACACTCTTTCAGTTCCCAAACATGCACATGCACCTCCATTGAAAACAAAATATCTTTTCATTAATGAAAAATGACCAAGTTGGGAGCAGCTGGTCATTTTTCTAATCCTCTGCACATTGTTGCAAAAAAACTAAATGAGCAGAGATAAGGAGACAACTATTTGAGCCAGCAAGAACATTTTAAAATAAAATAATTATAAGGTCATGAGGACAAAACATTAATGGAGGAAGTCTTTTCAGTCTTAAATTTGTGCTTCAGTGGACTCAGGGGAATGGGTCATTTTTAGCGTCAGGAATGTTGAAACTTGTAAGGGTGTTGCTGAGGTTAAAGGAACACCCCAGAGCTCTATGAGGATGCCTGAGCCTAGGCACCCACCCAACCATGAGCTTTCCCTGCCAGGGCAGTGGGAACGCCCCTGGTCCACACCAGGACAGCCTCCTTCCTGCCAGGTGAGGCTCTGCACAGAGGGAAGCCCTCAACCTCCAAAGGCTGAGAAAGGGCTGGTGGAGGAGCCTGTCCTGCCCAAGCCACTTCCCCATCTCAGACAAGGTAGCCTCACCATTCTCTTTGTCGGAGCCTCGGGGCAGAAACATTTCTGAATTGACTTCCTGAAAGGACCTCCCCCCCTCACTCACATACACATATCAGTGCCCATTGAACTCCTGGAATATTTGGAGAGGGAGCTAAATCCTAAAGATCCCCATCCCAAAGCCTGAACACACTTAGGAGTACTGGGCTGTTTCTAATGCTGTTTACTTAAATTATTGTGTGTGTTGGTTTTTTTTTTAAGCCACTGTTGAGCATTTTAAGGCTGAAATGGGGTTGTAGTGTTAGGTTTGAGACTTTAAGACCAGGCGTGCTTTTAAAGATTGGCTCCAAAATCCCCAATTGAGAGCGCCCTGACAAAAAGTGGGAAAAAGAAAGATAGCTGAAGAAGGAAGCCCTAAATGCAAATGAGTGGATCTGATTACACTGTCTGACCTTCAGCTTGGCGGCCCTCCTAGATGACCACCTCCAAAACCCCTCAGTCTCCCGTAGAAACTATGCCCTCCCTGCTCTCCACCTCAGGACAGCAGCCGGCTGAGAGGTGACAGAACCGGGAGCTGTCCGATTCTGGGTGCTGACTCGTGCAGCCTCGCGCCTTCCCTCCGGAGAGGGACCTGCGCGTGTCTGGCCCCGGGGAGTGCAGCACAGCGTGAGGCCCTTCTCAATGCCCGGCCGGAATTCTGGGCGGAATTCTCCCGCATTTCCCGGAGAATTGCACAGGAATTCTTTCAAAAATTCTCTGCCTTCTTTGGAATTTTCATAAGATAGCCTCTCTAGAGAGATTAAGAACTGGGCCCTTCATCCCTCGAACCCACCCCTGTCGGTGGTCTAAAGGGGTCTTGTAGACCTCTTAATCACACCTATTCTTGGGAGAAAGGAGTTAACCCACCTTTCTTCTTCCCCACTTCTTGCGTGGAGTATGGAGCAAGGAGCACATCCCAGACCCAAATCTGAAGGAGTCTGGTCTGCTCATGGCATGGGGCAAGGCCTGGCACGGGCAATTGGAGAGAGAAGCAACTCGGCACCCGTTTCAAGACCTGAGTCTTAACCTGCCCTGAGAGCAACGTTAATTGGGCTTCTCTCCCACTCAGCCGGTTTTCCAGAACCCGCTCTGACGTCCCGGCTGGGCAGCATCCAGGTGGCTTAGGGCTGGATGCAAAAGACCCCTCCATCTATCTCCCCTGTCCAGACCACAGACTCCTAATCTAAGGCTTGCTCTTCAGGCTACTCCACGCGGCTCAATTCTGTTTTTAAAGCCTGATTCTGGCCCCTTTTGAAGGACATTGACGACTCTTGGGCCACTGCATCTGTGGTCGCCTCAGGCGGGCGTGGGCATCTGGGCCCCTTTTGGGTTGAGGATCCGGAGTGCCTTGGCTTTTTGTGAATCTGTCCACAGGAGCTGCCTTTTTCCCAATTCCTGACCCTTCTCCCATACTCCCTGCACTCTGGCTGCGCTCTATCCTCCCATCATCCTCCTCCTTCCCTGGTGAGATGGTGAGATGAGCAGGAGAAGAAGATGTGCACAGACACGAGGCCCCAAACTCCCCCTCGCAGGTCTTTTTCTCCCTCTTGCTCTCCCGTTCGCATTCACACACAGGGAGAAGCTCCAGGAACAGAAGGAGGTGTGGGGGAGTAGGGGGAGGAGAATGCACAACTGGGCCAGAGTGGCGGGAGGGAGAGTGCAAGGGAGAGAAGTCGCAGAGAGGACACCCTCCTTGCCCCAGCCTGAGCAGTGGGGGTCTCTAAGGACGCACCAGCGGCTCTGTTCCAACCCTTGGGCTGCTGAACCCAATGGCTGGAGCCTGGGTCAATCAGGAGGGTGTCTTTCACTTGATTTTCCCACCCGCATCCAAAGTCCAGTATTTGGAAATGACAGGGAAAAAAGAGATGTCTGAATGCAGGCCATTTTTCCATCAGGAGGAAAGGAAGGAAAAGCCTTTGCTGCTTCTCCCATCTCCGTTTAACCCCATTCCAGCCGCGATCTGGATGGTAAGCCCCTGACCCCAAGTGACTCTCCAATGAACTCCCATCTCTGATTTCATCACCCAGAAGAACAGCCCAATTAACCACTGAGCACGATCCAGGGAAACTGAGCCCCATTGGAGTCAGCAGCAGGAAAGTCCTCACACTCCCTGGACTGCAATGGGTTGTGTTGTTTTTCTCTTTTTCCCTTTGATGGGAAAGTCCACAAGCCTGTGGGTGCAAGGATCTCCCATAATGGTCAGAGATTTCTTTCCCTCTTGGGTGACCGTTGTTTCCTCCTCTTCCGCAGAATCTGTAACCCAAAGTTGCCTGCTCCTTGGAGGAATCTGTTGATTTGAGGGGACACTGAAACTGAAGGATAAGGATAGATGCCACAGTTTAGTTCTCCAGGAAAGAAAGAGATATGCAGGCCAGGGCTGATCAGCCTTGGCCTCGATCTCCACTCTCAGGTCCCTCGTGTGACAATAGGGGGTCAGCCCAGGACTCCACACTTGACCTGCTCCTATGTGCTCAAAGGAGAAAGCTTCTTTTTTCGAAATGTGGGAGGGGGCAGAAAGACCTTGGCTGTCATAAAAGGCTTCCCAGTTCACAGCCCAGGACACTGTCACTTTTCTTTCTTTAGGGTTGGGGACACTCAGGCACTGGCCACAGGCCTAGAGGGGAATTGATGACCTGGACTCTGAGAAACCTTGAAAATCTGCTCCTTTTCCAAATCCTGAAGCGGCTTCTGTCTCACATCTTTAAAAATTTTGGACAATTTTCCTGGTGAGAAATGGTAGGAAAGGGCGCAGACACTTCCGGAAGGCCGTTCTGCTCTCTGAAACTTTCTCTATCCTAGGGCACTGGGATAAGAGCACCCTGCTCTCCCGGGAGTGTCAGCACAGAAAGCCCGGGACCAGAGCCGGGCTCACAAGAAGGAGGGTGAAGGGTTGAGGGGAGAGGGGGCGGAATGCTAGGCACTGGGGAGCTCGGCTCCTCAGTGTGGGGAGGAGAATCTGGGTCAGAGGGGAAAGGGTGAGGGGCCCCCTTGACACTGGCTGTGCCAAGGGAACTGGGGCACTGCGCTGGGTGGAGAAATTGCCCAGATGTACTCCCGGGTGCGGCTCTGGCGCTGCCAACTCGCCTGACCGCTCCAGCGCAGGAGCGCAGCGCTGTCTCCCCTGGCAGACTAGGGTTGCCGGTTCCATACGCGGAGTGTGTGCCTGGTGTTCGGTTATTCGAACTTAGCTCTCAGCCTCGCTCCACCTCTGTCTGCGTCTCATTCCTCTTTTCGGAATTAATTGCATTAGGAACGGGTCTTTCCGGAGCGCTTCCGCCTCCCGCCCCAGGCTGCCCTGGCCAGGAGGCCAAGGCTGCGAGGTCAGGTCCCGCCAGGACGGAGGGAGCCCCCAAGTCCCTTTGGGGACCCGCATGCCAGTTCCTACCCTCAGCCAAGTCTTCGCCAAGGGCACAGCTGGGCGGGGTCTGGGCAGTCCGCCCGGCTTGGGACATCTGTTCTCGCCAGAGTCGCATTAAAGGCGAGGGATGGGGGTGGGGGCTCAGAACCAGCCCCTCAATCCCGAGCCGTTGCCTGCTTTCTCGACCGCAGGCGGGGGCAGCAGGGGACACTGCACTCGAATAGGTTTTTCTTTCCCTTTGGGAAAAGTGAGAGAATCGGTGTGGGGCAAGTGGGGTTTTCTCTCTTGCCTTCATCTCTCTCACTCCCCAATCAGATGCCACATGGGGCCTCACTCCTGGAGGGCAACAGGGTACTTTGGCCCCACGGGAGCTGTTTGGGAGCCCCCGAAGGCGCAGCGCCTGGGTCATGCGGAGGCTGCGGGCCCGCCAAATGTGGAACAGAACCCGCTTGCAGCGAACTCGCGCTTGTCTTTGCTCCAAAGCCAAAGCCAGGGCGCCGCGCAGGGGGAGAGTTAAAAACAACTCAATTAAAACATCGAAAACATTTTGGTTTATATTGAGGGGAGGGCGGTGCTTTTTAAAAAAAAATATGAGAGGAACCACAAAGCCCCTAAGCAAAACCAAACCCAAATCCTTAACTACTGATCATTTTGTAGAAAAAGAAACAAATCTCTCAGACACTTCTCCCTCGGTGCTGCCACTAAACAGCTCCCCAAGCCCGGCGCCTGGACACCCCTTCCCCACCCCAGCGCCCTGGCGCCGAGCCCAGGTCGCCCCCTGCCCACCCTTCGCTCGCGCGTTGGTGCCAGTCTGTGCCACTCAGCCGGTGCCCGGTGCCCGGTGCCAGGCGCAGGGGGAAGGCGGGGAGGAGCCGAGGCTCCAGCTTAAATTCCATGGCATCTGTTCATTATTATACAGTGAGGATTTTTATATGGACAGCTAAATTAAAGACAGATTTTTGCCAGAATTGCAGATCCCATAAAAATGATGACACAGGATGGGGGCTTTTTCTTTTAAAAAAAGAAAGAAACATGAAAAAACTCAACCCACAATGCAAACCCCTCTGTGCCCCTCTCCTCCGACACTGGCGAGTTTCTTTGCCCCCTTTGCCCGCCTCTTCTTCTACCAGCAGGGCCGCCCAGGGAGAACCAACCCCCAGCGGCTCTTCATGCCCAGCCTGCTCACAGATGCCCAGTGACCAACCAGCTTGCTTCCACAGCCGCTGGGGCAGAAGAGGCAGCATGGCCAGGTCAGGTGTGGCGGGGGTCAGGATGGCAACTGGAGCTGGGAGGGAGCTGCAGAAAGGGTCAGGGTTCAGGTGGCTGGACCTTTACACATCCCTCATTCAAAGGGTAGGCTGCGTTTTTTTGGCTGGTTGCCAAGGCTTGAGGTAGCCGGTGAGGACCAGGCATGTGGGGTTCTCCATTCTAGGGCACTGGACAGCACCCACTTTCCCCTCTAGTGAAGAGGGTGATACAAGGATTGGGCACAATTTGCCCAGGAGCGGGAGTTCTGGAATTTCGAATTTCAGGGATTCTAGAACGCTGGAAACTGAGCCTTGGTGGTATTCTAGAACTTGCAGGAATTCTGGGTCCCGAGTGGGGGAGCAGACCTTCCAGGCTTCAGCGGTTCTGGCTGCAACGAGGCAAAGGTGAAGTTCAGGGGTGATGTTGTGGGGCCTTGGGGGTAGGCTGTAAAAGTCTGGACGGACCACGAGAAGAGGATGGAAGGAGTGAGAGCCACTCTGGGGGTTCAGACATGTCTCCCCGAAATTAGGGACAGCCTTCTTTATTTTTCTTTCATGAAATTATTTTTCCAGGGAAGAAAAATAAATATCTGTGGTGTTCTGTGTCCTCCAGACAACTGCTCAGTGTCTGTGTCTGTCTGTAACTCTGTCTGTGTGGCTGTCTGCTTATCTCCCTCAGATTCGGAGCTGACAGAATTCATATCAGAAGAGTGAACGCAGGGACATCTGTGTGCGGAATGACTGTGCCTACTCGAACCTGCCAATCGCTCCTGGCACGCGCTGGGTAACAAATGCCTGTTACCTCGGAATGCTGGCGGGTGGGGGTGGGGTGGAGGAGAGCGCCTGGCACCACCCCTGCTGCCAAGCCCTGCCAAGCCCCACTCCTGCCCTCAGCCCCCTTCCCCGAGGTGGGGGTCCACGGAATTGGATTGTTCATTAATTAGCCATGATTAGGAAATTTGGGTGTCTCTCAACCGGGTCGACCCGGTATCCTCGGCCTCCGGAATCTCGATGCCCACTCCCCTCCTGCCCTCCCTCCTGGTTTTCCGGATTAACTCGGAGTTGCTACTGAGGTCAGGCAGGCGGCCAGTTGGGGGTGGGGTGGCTCAAGGAATGCAGGGAATGGGGTCTCTGGAGGGAAGAATTCTGCCGAAGTTGCCAGGAGGAGTTTCTGGGGCGAAGTGTGTGCGCGCGGAGGGTTTGCACAGAAGCGGTGGGCAGGATGGGCTGTGGGGTGGGGCAGAGCCCAAAAAGGACAGAGACCGGAGATCGCGGGCAGAGACGGAGCAGAGACAAGGCTGAGGGGATGCGGAAGAATGGAAGGAACGAGAGAAGGCAAGAAGCCAGGGCAGCACCGACCCGGTTCTCTCTGCACCGGAAGCCTCCGGGATTGGGCCCAGCCGCCGCAGCGACCCCGCGTGCCTCCCCCGCCTCTTGGCCCAGGCGCGTTCGCAGATCCATCAGCAGGTTCCGCTATCGAGATGCGGATGGGGGAGGGCGCCACACCACAGCCAGTGCCAGCTTCGTGGGGGGGGGGGCGGTTATTGCGAGGAGGGGCGGAAAGCACATCTAAAATTCCGAGACATCTGTTCGCCCAGGGAGGAGACACTGGGCGCAAGAAGACTGGGCGCCCCCGCCCCGCCCACTCGGTCCGCCGTTCCAGGAGCAGGACTCCCGCACCACCCACCCACCCCCATTCCCCTACCCTCAGCCACCAATGCTGGCTGACAGAGCAGGGAGGAGGGGGCGCCAAGCATGGGACCCAGCTTGGGGGGTAGAATTCGGGAGCTGCTGCCCTACTGATGGGTCCTCAAAAGGGGAGAATCAGGGCTCAAAGGAGGGCCGTGTAAGGCAGAGACCCTAAAAAGGAGGGTGCGGAGGGATGTCTGTCAGAATAGATCTCCCCAGAGCACCCACAGACAATCTCCCACATATACACTTACACACAGACTCTGTGATCATACACACTCAGATATAAATCCTCCCGTTCCAGTGAACACACATAACCGGCCCCCTTCACACTCCATCACTTATTCATTCAAGCAATTTCCCTGGATGCTTGGTCTGTGCTGTGCCTGGGCTACATATGGGGGAGACACCTTCCTACCCACCAGGAGCTGTGAGCACATTGGGATGCCCAAGTGCACAGGCCCACACCTGCCCTCATCCTCAGACTGACTCTGTTCTTTAATGGGAGGGGGACCTGGAGGGAGGGAGTTCCAATAGCATCACCATCCTCCCTCACTTGTAAGCAGCTTCCCCAGGGAACTCAGGACAAGGTCTAGGAGCCCTAACAGAGGGCTCTGGACCCACTGCCAGCCACTTGTCACCTTCTTACCTACTCCCTATTGGAAGGAGCCCCTGACCCCAGGTTTGGCCTGAACAAGCCCCAGCCCCATTTCCCACCAAACTTTGATGACCACCTCTCTCTTTTCCGGTCCCTGGCCTGGCACCTGCCCCAGTACCAGGGATGCCCTAGCTGGGCCGAAAGAGGCCAGACCTCTCAGCTGGGAAATGTCCATGTGGTTGCTACTTAAAAACTGATTTATGAGGCCATGGCGGCTGTGGAGGCTTGGCCTGCGGTCCTGGTAGTAATCAAGGGCATATGCCCATCTCGCCTGGCACTGCCCAGCTTGTGAGCCCAGCCCTGGCCTCTGCTCTCCTGCTGGGAAGAGAGAGGCATAAAAATACTAAGCTTCCTTTCTCTTTAAGCCATTTCTCTCTTCCTTCACTCTCTTCCTTTTCCTCCTCCCCTTCTTCCCTTTCCTCTCTCCCTCCTCCCTTCATCCCTCCTCCTTCCCTCCCTCCCTTTCTCTTCCTTCTCTCCCAAGTGGCACGGACCAGCCTGTGTGCCGGGCTGGCGCTCACAGCTGCAGCCCATCTGCTATGATTGAATGGTGACAGTGATGAGACAGGAGCTGGGGGGAATGGGAGGACATGGGGGCTGCCCTGCCATTTCTCACCCCTCCTGTGCCAGCCCCCACATGCTTCCTTGACCTCCAGGCTGAGACCATGCGTTATGCCTGTGCAGGGTGGGGTAATCCCACCCCTCTAAGTAGTGAGGGAATTCCTTTCCTCCCAACTAGATTCCTGAGAAGAAGGAAGAGGACAAGGAAGGAACAGAGAGTAGGAAGAAAACGGGGGAGGGATTGGGGTTGGAAGAGCAGTCTAGAAGAAATGACCCACATGTCCACACTGGCATGGGCTGGAGTGGGGCCCTGGCACCAGCACTGACTAGAGTGGGGTACTGAGGTTCCAGTCTGGGCAGGGAGGCCCTGATGTAGGTCCAGGGCCCAGCTTTGTCAAGAATCCAGGAAAACATCCTTGACAGCTCCTGGTGGGTACCCTGTTCCCCAGACCCTGTCACTTTCCTTATCATGGGGTTCTCCCTCTGTACCCCAGAAAAGAAGGTCTAGTTAAACGTGAAGAAAGATTTCCCAACTGATCCCGGTGCAAGACCAAGATACAACAACAACAACAACAACACAGAAGCTAACATATTTTTGGAGCTTATTATGTATCAATAACTGACTTAAGCATTTTACATGAGGTAATAATTATCTTCACCATCCTATGATGTTGAGACTCTCATTACACTGATACTACAGACAAGAATACTGGCGCACATACCCAGTGTGCATCCTAGGCTTGGCTTCCTTTTTGGTAGAAGAAAAGGAGAGAATAATTAGGAGGTCTAATTTTTTTAAGAGATCCAGTACCATTTTTTCCCCACTTTCTCCTCCCCTTCTGCCTCTCTTCTTCCTCTACCTGTTCCTCACCCTCAGTCAACCCCGTATCCACTCACCACCGAACTCTCACCCCTGTGGCTTTCTCCTTCTGCCACTGCCCACATGCAGGAAGGAACCCACTTTTCCCATGCCACCCATCCCATCCCACACTTGCAGACTTGACTACATCTGACCCCACCTTCTTTTCTAGGGCAGCTGCTCCTCACATCCATAGGCCTGGCCTATGGGGGTTTTTCCGCCTGAAGCTCTGGGTAGAAGATGTTAATGTGAACAGCTGCAGGGCCAGGCTGGACTTCCAGTGTAATCTGGGCTCCTGGGAAGCTCGAGGATAGCACTTTGCTCCACCTGACATACTTCTCCTGCCCTTTCCCTGGACACTGGGGTCTGTCTGGGTCACTCATGCCCTTTTTCGCTTCTGCCATCTACATCTCCACTCTCCTCCTTCCTCTTTCTCCAAATTCTTTCCTCTTCCCTTCTTTTTTTCATCCATCTTCACAATTCTTTCTCCTCCCCTTTCCTTTTTTTTCTCCCCGTCATCTTCCCCTTCATCCCCTCTTGCCTACTTATATGATAAGCCCTTTGGCCCTTGAACTCTCCCTCCATTAGGAAAGTGGGCAGTGCTCATGTTCTATAAGTTTCACAACTAAGGAGCTGATGATAGGACAGCCATCCCTACTCCCTCCTAGGCAATCCACCTGAGGGAAGTTTTTATCTCAATATAGGGAACTAGGAAACCATAGTCCAATCTTGTGAATAAGCATTAAGCAGTTGCTAAATCCATGCAATCCCCAGAACAAATCCAGATCAACATTGTTGTCCACTTGTCCAACACAGATCGGAATAAGAAAGCAGGTGGGAAGTTATTTGCAGGGTCATTATAGGGCTTTTCTGGTGTCTGTCTCCTACCCCTACTATTTTAAGGTCCTCCGGGGCAAGGAGGCACTCTGCAAGGGACAACTGGAGGCCGACAGAAACCACACATCAAGGATCCCTCACCTGCCATGGCAATCTTATCAAACTCTTCTCATTTTGGACCCTGGAGGGCAAAAATGAATAAATTTTTGAGCCTGAGCCTGCACTTTGGCAGGGATGGGGGGGGGCAAGATCACTTTCCAGCCTCACGTCCCTCTCTCAGTCCTAGTGTTCAGGCATTCCTTTGTTCCTCTCATATCCTCTCCTATCTGTCATCTATAACTATCTATCTATCTATCTATCTATCTATCTATCTATCTATCTATCTATCTATCTATCTATCATCTATCTATCATCTTCCTCTTTTTTCTGTGGATTTCCCCCTCCCTTCTCTTCTCTCTCCTCCATTTCTTCCTTTTTGTCCATCACCTATCCCAGGTCACTGCCTTCTGTAAGGGGGACTGACCAAGGGACGGTCTGGTTTCAGCACCATGGACAGAGCCACTGGTGGGTTTGCCTTACTGGCTGGGTAGGAACCTAGTGGGTCTACTGCTGGGATTTGTGCAAATGGTGACTGCCCACGAGTTTCTTTGGGCGTGTATGAATGTGTGTGTGTGTGTGTGTGTGTGTGTGTGAATGTACCCAAGCCTGTGTGAATGCCTGTCTGTGTCTCTCTGGGGCACAGCCTGTGGGCGTCCCTGGCTGCATCTGTGTTTGTATCTGTCTGTGCAGTGTCCCCGCCTGCTCTCTGTGTCCCTGGCTGAGAAAGGGGAAGAGATGGGGACGCTCCGTTCTGGAGGTGGGAGAGGCAGCGGGTGGCTTCGTATCCCAGCCGGGCCTGGGGGCGTCATCCTTGCCCAGACGCGCCAGGCACCATGTGGCATGTGTGCCAGCCGGCACAGGCTGAGGGCATTCTGCCCGGCATGGGGCGAGGTGGTGGGGGATGCAGGGAACTAGAGACAGGCTAGGAGAGGTGGGGAGCTGAGCTCAGAACTCAACTCTGGGGCCAGGCCCTTTCCATCGTGCGTGAACTGCACTCACAGGCACATGCATGAAGAAATGTACAAATCGCTTGTCTTTGTGAGAGCCCAGGCAACCAGAAAACCAACCCACCATGGCCTCACATACACATATCCTGAGGAAAACGCACGGGAGGCAGGCCCATTCTGACTTGCACACAAATCACCTGGCCCTTTGCACACCACTTCCTGCACAAATGCTCACACAAAAATACACAAACACCTAAGCCATCATCTAAGAGGATGGGGGAGGCAAGAATCGACCCTTTGTGTCACAGAACAGGACCCCTAATTCCATGGGTGGGCACTTCCCTCCTGTGATACCAGGCAACCACTCTTAAGGGTCTGGTAGCTCCTACAACAACTGTTCCCTCCCCCAACAAATGAGCAGGCCCTGGGCTTGTCATCAGGAGTGCCTGCCCTCGGCACCCTGGGAAGTCTGGGAGGGTAATGCTGCCTCTGTGCTTCATGTGGGAAAGGCTGAGAGAGAGGGAAAAGGCATTCAAATGGCTCTTCCCTTCCAGCACCCATGCAAGTCCTCATCCTCCCAGAGAGTCTGGTGTACTGGGCAAATCCTAGATTTCTCATCCCAATCTCAACACTAACTGGCTGTGCGACCCCGGACAGGTTATTTCCCAGTGAAATTTAAATATGACAATTCATGCAAAGGGCTTACTTAGCTCAAGAGAGTTGTCATTAGTGGTCACTATTAGTATGGTTATAGTAATACTATGGAAAGAGTGGTTCAGGATTAGATGAAATGATGTAGCCAAAGCTTCCAGCACAGTATCTGACCCATAGTGGGTGCTCAACGAATACAAATATTCGTGTGAATGTAGTGGTAGAATTTGAGGAATTTAGGTAGTTAAAGGGAGCTTAAGAATGACAGAATTCTCTCTCCAAACTCGAGAGGCATGCACTCCCAAGTGCAGCAGGAGGAATGGAAGTTAGACATGTAAAAAAGCTGGAAGACAATCTGGGAAGCAACACAGTGGGGTGGTGAGGGGGCATCCAGATCGCCATCCTTCAGCTGGGCCTTTCACTTCCTGGCTTAGAACTCTTCAGCGGCTTTCTTAGCACATAGAATAAAATCCAAAATCCTTACTAGCTGGATCTGGTCCCTGCTTCCCTCCCCAGTGTCATTTTCTGCCTCTCCCTCTCCCTCTCCATGTCCCAGCCTCACTGGCCTTTCTTTCCACGCTGCAAACGCTGAGATCACCTTCCCACCCTAGGGACTGGCCTGTGTTCTTGGCCCAACCAGTCCCCTCACACACATCCCCTCTCCCACTCTTTTCTTGGATGGCTCCTTTTCATCCTTTAAGTCTCAGTTTGTCCCCTTATCCTCATGAGAAATCTCTTCTGGTGCCTTTATCCAAAGCAGGCTCCCAGTTATTCTCTAGTTCAGCTTCTGTTCTTTCCTTTGAGGCACTTTACTTAACTGTTGACTTGTTTTATGTCTGTCTCTCCTGCTGGTCTGTAAGCTCTCTGAGGGCAGGCACCACAGTATTTGTTCTGTTCCCACAGTAAACTCTGGGCTCAGCATGGAGTAGGTACTTAGTCAATGTGTTTGAACGGCTGAATTGATGAGTGTTTTGACATCGTTGAAAGGGGTAGGGGGAGAAGGGTGAGCGGACCCTGTAGCCTGGGCTCCAACCTGCTCCATTAGGGGTCTGTCTCATCTCTTTCCTCCTCTCAGGAGGCCTGTCTGCTGGCAGCCTCCTAATTATATTTTACTTGACTATAAATCTTTCCGTTAAATGTAATTGAAAAACATACCTTTCGAATCATCGCATTAACCTAGCATCCACTCTGAGGCGGTAATTAAAGACTTCCTAGAATCTCCCACTGGTTAGGGGATAACTGGCTCAGAGATCATCCCCTGCCAACCCCAAATGTGTAGGCACCAGCCCTCCTGCTCCCCCCCCCCCCGAGAAGATAGAGGCACAGGACCCAAGCTGCCCACAGTTCAGGCTCAGGGGCTTAGCATGTTCCCCCTCTGCTCTCCTCACTTCTCCCCTCAGAAAGCAGGGAGCAATGCCCAGACCTCAGCCCAGCACTCCTTCTGGCCTAAGGTCTGCAGTATTCTTCCTTCCCATTCTCTCCTGGGCTCATGGTTCAGCGCTATCTCAGGAAGGAAGAGGAAAGAGGAGGAACAAATGCTCTCCCAGCACCTTAAATGAGTCAGATCTGTTCCCATCAGTTTTTGCAGCTCCCTGAAGACAGGCTGAGGAAATCCATGCTGCGAGAGTTTCTGCAATATAATAGGGTTAGAATTCAAATTAAAAGGCCAACATGTTAGAACTTAACTAATAATACTGCCTCCTTTCAGACTCCCAGTGATGCCTTTGGTGACCGGTGCCCTCATGCCAGCCCCTCTCCTTTTCCAGGACTCTAATTCCTCAACTCTTCTGGTTTCTGAAGCCCCAAAACTCTGGAGTCATCCTTGACAATGCTCTTTTACACCCCTCACCCCGATTCAAATGCAAATCTGTCTGCTCTGCCTTCAAAATAAATCCAGAGTTTGAGTGCTTCTCATCACCGCACTGCTACCATCCTGGTCCAAGCTTCTGTTCCCTCTCTCCTGGATGACCACAGGTTCTGCCCTTGGTCCCCTTCGGTCTATTTTTGGTGCAACAGCCAGAATGATGATTTTTAAATAACAGCTTTTTTCCCCCCACATATATTTTTTTAATTGGGGAATTGGGGAAGGGGAACAGTGTTGGGGAATTGGGGAAGGGGACCAGCCAAGTTGTTGTTCTTCAATCTTCGTTGTGGAGGGCGCCAGTCACCATCTGGCTTCCCGTTGGCAGCTCGTGGCCTTTAAGCTCAAGGTGCTGTGTTCAATCTTAGTTGCAGGTGGGCGTAGCTACCATCCCATGCGGGGGTCGAACCATCAGCCTTGTTAAGAGCACACGCTCTATCCACTGAGCCATCCAGGCAGCTCAGTTCAAAGTGCTCAGTTCAGTCTTAGTTGAGGGTGGGCATAGGCCCATGATCGAACAGGCAATCTTGTTGTTACACCAGCTGAGCCATCCTTCCACCTGTTGGCAGCCCAGCGACAGCTCAGCTTAGGCGCAGCTCACTGGCCCATGTGGGAATCGAATCGGCGGCCCTGCTGCTCAGAGCCTGCACTCTTAAGCCAATTCTTAACCAACTGAGCACTCAGCTGGCCCTAAATAACAGCTTTATTAAGATATAATTCACTCATTTAAATTTACAATTGAAAGTTTTTTTAGTATATTCATAAACCTATGTGACAATGACCATAATCAGTTTTGAACTTTTTTTTTTTAAAGATTTTTATTGGGGAACTGGGGGGATAGGAACAGTGTTGGGGAATTGGGGGAAGGGGAACAGACAAGTTGCTGTCGTTTTGTTCTTCAGTCTAGTTGTGGAGGACGTTGCTTCACTGGCCCAAGTTGGCACCATCATTGCGCTCTTCCCGAGGGAGGCAGATCAGTCGCCGGCTCCTGGACGGCCGCTCACTGTGGCTGCTGGCCGCTCACGCTGGCTGCTGGCTACACACAGTAGTCCATGGCAACCCACTGCCACAGGGGCTGCAGCCTACGCCATCGCCAGCGACTCAAGGCAGCCCAGCTCCAGGTTGAGCTGTTGTTCAGCATCTCAGCTGTAGAGGGCAGTGTCAATGGCCCTCATATGTGGGATCTGAACCAGGGTCCTCTGGCATCCCAAGCCACTTCTTAACCATCGCGCCACTCGGCCGGCCCAGTTTTGAACATTTTTACCACCCCCAAAAGAAACCTATACCCCTTAGCAGTCACTCTCCATTTCTCTCAATCCCCCTAGTCCCTAGGCAACCAAAATAAAACATCACCTTTTATCTAAGAAGCTTCTCCTGGCGACCCCATCCAAAACTGCAACTCCTTTCCTCTCTTTCTTTGCTTTATTTTTCTCATTAGTATGCTTCACCATCTAACATACTATGTATATTATACATTTATTATGTTCATTGTCTACTTACCCCACCCACAAGCTCCCTGTAGGTGGGGCTTTATTTATGGTAGCACTCTCAGCACCTAGGACAGGACCAGGTACTTAGTAGGTGTTCAATAAACAAGTGCTGCATGAATAAATGAATGAACACACTCAATAATAAAGGTATTGAGATCAAAGATCTCAAAAGTGGCATCCGTTCTCTAGGAGCAGCCAATGAAGACCCATCCTGGGGTCTAGCTCTTGCATGTCTGGGCTTCTCTCTCTCAGTCTTTTTTTCTTTCCTGCGCTAGGCACATGTTCTACTCACCTCCACCCCCTGGGTAATTCTTAACACCAACTCCCTAACCTGCAAACTTGTCCCTCCTTCTTTTCTTCTGTTTTGATCAGTCCCTGACTCTTGCCCACTCTTAGCTTTTGGACTCAAACGTGGAGAACATCAAATGGGTGGCCTTTTGCAGGCTACTGGAAGAATCATCAGTCTCACCAGCTGAGTCCTCCAAGAATAAGAACGATGGTGTTCACTTACTGTGCATACAGTTTGGACCAGGCCCCGAGTCGAGTGCCTTAGTCCAGCACTGTCAGGTAGAACTTTTCTGCAGTGATGGAAACGTTCTATTCCTGTTTGGTTCAATATGGTGTCACTCGCCAATATGAGGTGCTTAAGCATTTCAAATGTGGCTAAATGCGACTGAGGAAATGAATTTCAAATTTTATTTAATTTTCATTAACTTAAATTTAAATAGCCACATGTGGCTAGTAGCTTCCAATTGGGCAGTGCAGGTTTAGACACGTTATTTTATTTAATCTTTACAATTATCTTGGGAAGTAGGTATGATCTCTATGTTACAGATGAAGAAGAGTGGCTAATCAGGATGAGAATCCAGGTTTGTTGGTTTCTAGAACCTTTTAAGGAGCTGTTTCAGGGTTTAAGGGAGGAGCCATGTGAGGAGGGCATAGAATGACAGTCATTCATTCTTTCATTCGACAAGACTTCACTGAACTTCATCTGCTGAAGGCTGGGGATGTATCCACAAGTCGTTTTAGTGACTACCTCCTGGGACACATTTTAATTCCTATTTGACAGATGAGAAAATTGAGACTCACTAGATGCAGCGACTATCTGATCGCCCTGATTCTTCCCTTGACTCCTATTCCTCTCCCACCGCCCCAGTCTAGTCTCCATAAAGGAGCTACAGCGAGCCTTTGAAACATTTGTCTGATCATGTTTTCCCTCTGCTGGAAATTTGGCCAGGGCTCCCCATTTTATTCCCAGAGAAAACCAAAGTCTGTACAAAGACCTACAGGGCCCAGTACAGTCTACACCTCCCTCCGTTCTCACTCAGACCTTACCTGTTGCTGCTCTCCCTCCAGCCCTCCAGCCCACTGGCTCCCTTGGCCCAGGGGGTCAGGCCTGCCTTACAGCCTGGCTGCTCCCTGAAATCCACACTGCCAACTTCTTTACTCCTCCAGGTCTTAGCTCAAATGCTGCCCTTCCAAATGAGGCCTACCCTAACCCCTACTTAAAATGGCAGGCTGCACCCCCAATCTAGATTACCTTTGCATGAACTTTCTCCCCATAGCCCTTACTACCTTCTATTATACCATAAATATAATTGACTGATGTATTATGTCTCCCCAGCTAGAATATAAGTTCCTTGAAGGCAAAGATCTTTGTCTGAAATACCCCAGTGCCTGGCACATAGTAGGGTGTCAATGAAAATAGGTTGAATAAAGGGAAAAACTTGCCCTAGGAACTCCTGCCTTTGCAGCAGGAGGGCTTGGATTCTAACTCAAGCCCCTTTGCTTCCAAAGCCTGAGTTCATTCTCTCAAAGCCATTTTCTCTTAAGTATTCACTCCAGTCCCCTCCCCAAGTTCTCTCTCTTAGAGCCACCCTGTGCTTACCCAGGAGTCCCCTGTTCCTGCAATGTTTAGCCCAGGCAGAGATATGGGTTCCTTTATAGACTCTCAGCTATGATACCAAGAAATGTTACTAAAACCCAGAGACCCTCCTCCCTTCAAGGCCGAAGCCCTGGGTCTGTTTTTCAGGCTGTGGACCTGGCAGGTTTCCCCCACACCTCCTTCCCCGCCCCGCTCCCGACACTGTTACTCCTCTCCCTCTCTGCCTAGGGGCTGGGCCAAGGGTCCTGGTCATCTCCTACTTTCAGTGGAATACCCTGGGAACCTAGCCACCCCTACTCCACCCCTGCATATGCAGCGACATGAAGGCAAGTAGGTGGACTACTCCGCTACCCCCTGACTCTCCACCCCATGAGGAAGGTGACAGAGATATGTCCTCTTTGTGGGATGCAGGGACAGGCGCTCTTCCTTGAAACTGGCAACTAGGGTTGTTTGTGACTCCATTAGGAGGGATGGAAGTTAGACAGCAGGAAGCACTCCTCAAGTTAGGAAATGACGGGAAGGTATGAGGTGTCTTCCCCATTTAAAGGCTAACAGAATGAAACGCACTCATCTTCCTGTGTGCCTTGTCCTGCACATCTTCTAGAAAGGTCTAAGTAACATAAGGAATGACTGTCAGCTCTCCCCTCGGAGCGCCAGGGCTCGCCCCTCTCTTTCTCCACTCCTCCTTCTGCCCTTTTCCATCTCCCTCAGCTCAAGACCCCTTGATGGGAGCCCAAACGGAAGTCCAGCTCCATAATATGAATGCCAGGGAATACTGAGCCACGTCAAGAGGGAAGAGCTGACCTCTGATGTGTGGTCCAACCCCCTCTAGCATTGAGGTGAGAGGAAAGGCTAGGGTTTCAGGCCAGTCCCAGCTCTACTGGATCACAGCTGTGTGGTCCAGAGCAGTTGGTCAACCTCTCTCAGCCTTAGCCGTCTCATCTGTAAAATGGGGCTAACAGTGTCTACCCTATAGCATTGTACAAGTTGGAGATGACTTATGGGAAGTTTCTGGCACAGGGTAGGCTCTTAATAATATTATGACGACAATGATTACTTAGGCTCCAGGAGGCCCTTTCTTTCATCCCTATGGATGAGGGAGGGCCTTTTCCCCTATCATTCTCCATCTGGAACTTTCATCTGGACCAGAGCAATGGTTTCCTTATTGGCTCCCCTGTCTCCAGCCTCATTCTGCTCCAATCCAACCTCTACACTCTGTCAGAATTCTTTTCCTACAATTCAATCCAAACCCATCATTCCCTGCTGAACATTCCTTGAAAACGCCCCACTGCCTACCAGGTCATAGCAAGCATAGTGATTAAGAGTTTGGGCTCTGGGGTCAGACATGGGTTTGATGCTCAGCTCTGCCACTTTCTAGCTTTATCTTTTAGGCAAGTTCCTTAATATCCCGGAGCCTCGATTTACTCATCTGAAAAATGGGATAATAGTACCTGTTTTGTGCGGTTATTGTAATGAAGCAACAAGGTAATAGCTCTATCTATTAGTAAGACAATATGCAAAAGTCAACTCCTGAGCACAGCAAGTAAAGCTGTAGCAGTTAGGCTGTCCAATTTTTAGAGCAAGATTGTCAAAATGAAGCACCTGGCCTGCCCATCCAACCTTGTTTCCTGCCATTCTCCACATGAACCGCAGGTTTTGGTTGGCACAGTGCATCGTTCACCATCCCCTATGCTGAGACTTCTTTTGGTGCCTTTGCACATGCTGTTCTCACTGCCTAGAATGCTCTTTCTCTCCCTGCCCCCCCCCGCACCCCCCTTCATCTCCTACTCACCAGTTAAGACCTAATTCAAGCCTACTGTCTTCTTAGGTGAAGGCTTCCCAGACCCCAGAGCAGGGTCGAGCACATCCTGGTGCCCCATCTCCCCAGCCTTTACCTCCGCATAGCTTTGGGTTAACAGCCACAGGCCCAGGTTGCCTGTGCTGGAATTCTAGCTTTGCCACTTCCTAGCTGTGTGACTTTAGTCAAGTTACTTCCCCTGTCTGTGCCTCAGCTTCCTGATGTGGAAAGTGGGGTGATAATAATATTGGGTTGTTGGAAAAGTTATGACGTATTTTTCTATGTTTTTCGTTGCAAAAATGCATCATGACTTTTCTGACAACCCAATAGTATCTATCTGATGAGGGTGTGAGGAGTAAATAAGTTACCATATGTAAGGAAGTTTGCTTCCACACTTGGCACAAAGTGAGTGCCCAGCAAGGGTAGGCTGCCATAATTATTATTCCAGCTTCTCCTCCTTACAGGGCAGGGTTCAGTCTACAGATTTGTCTCCCCCACAGGCTGTGAGCTTGGAAGGTAGGCGCTGGTGCTGATTCACAAGGCTGGTGCAGGGTGGACATTTGGTACCTCTGCCTGGATGGACAGTCAGGAAGTTTTCTCCTTTATCAAGAGCTTTTTTATTTGCCCCTTAGGATAATCCTATGGTCTGGTACTCACATTCTTCCCAGTTTACAGATGAAGAAATTGAGGCCCCGGGGGTAAATAAATACCTTAGGGCCCTAGGAAGTGAGCAAGTAGCAGAGCCAAGGTTTACCTTTGGACTCAGCTGACTTCAAGCAATCCCCCTGAGCCTCTGTTTCCTCATCTATAAAATGGACTGATAGCTGTTCTCCCATCTCTCAGGTTTACTGTGTGAATTAACATATGTAAGAGGAAAAATGACATTTGGGTCCCCTTTATGAAGTAGGTAATGCTTTGTCTAGGAAAAGAACAAGAACTTTTCTGGGGGTAAAACCGAGGAGTAGCTGAGACTCCAACAGCCCCAAAGCCCCAATTCACCCCTCTCCCTAGGGTCTGTCTGGAGCCTGGGGCCAATTCAGCAACCTCCTCCCTTTCCTGGGCCCACTGCCAGACCCTCCGCCCCTTCCCCCCACCCATTGCCACTGGAAGACAATGGTGGGCAGGCCCGGCCTTTGTGAGAGGGGTCAGGCCAGTTAATCTTGGGCTGGGTTGGGGAGGGGCATGTAGGGGGACCAGGGGAAGGGAGAGGGGGTTGCTTGTGGGGACAGACAACAGGGGGTTTGTGAGGGTCGGGAGGACATTGGAGGCCAGGGGCCTTAGGAGTAAAAGCTTGAAACAGGCTTTGGGGAGCATTTCCTCTGAAAGTAGATTTGAGCTCCTATTAAACTTGCCAAAAATTTGTGTTAGCTAATGGATTCTTAATTCTGTCTAAAATGAGAGAGGGAAAATTATGCCATTCATCTTGTATTGGTTTGAAATTACATCTGACACCTAATCGATCATCCTGTGGAACATTAACTCTTTGGAAGAGACCCAACTTTTCCTCTCTTCCTTGCTTTCCAGCGCTCTCGAGCCACCCCCACCCCGATTCCTTCTTTTGTATTTCATTAAATAAGCAAGGCTCTGCCTGTCTCTGGGGTTGAGGGGTGGGAGTTAGGGAAAGGGCTCATTTGAATCAAAGGAGATAACCAGCACCCCCCAATCTTTTGCGGGAGACCAGACCCCCTACTTCCAACCTTCAAGTGACCTCCTCTCTCTGCTTTTTCCTATGCATTCTGCGATCTAGAAACGCAGAATGGAAGGCTTTGGGGTGTGGGATGACCTCAGAGCCACCTTGGGGGCACCAGGGAGAGGCGGGGAGCCAGGCAGAGCAGAGCTAGCACCTGGGGCAGGGGCAGGGGCGGTGGTGGGGGGCTCACCTGCGACTTGCCTGGCAGATGGGTGAGGAGGAGGAGCACAGATGACAATAGATTTGCCTCTGGGGATCCTGATGCGTTCTGACTGAAAACCCCAACCCCAGACCTGCTTTTCCAGGAGGAGGACTTTCTGGCAGCAGGGGGACCGCACTGGAGGCAGACAAACCTGGGCTGGGATCCTGGCTCCACTCCTGACACGCTGTGTGACCTTGGGCAAGTTACATAACTCCTCTGTCTCAGTTTCCTTCTCTGTCAGAGCAGGATAGTAAGACTGGCACAGGGCTGGGGTGAGATCTGCATGAGATGATCCAGGTGAAACTGGGGCAGAGCCCATAGCCTGGCACATAGTAGGCACTTGATAAAGGTGACAGTCACTCCCCTCCCCACTTCTGCGGCTCCCCCTCTACCCCTTTCACCTTCTTCTCTCCCGCCTCCAATTCCCTGAACCCTCCTCAAGGCAGAGCTACGGCTGAGAAGCCACAAGGTTAGATCAGGCCACGAGGGCCAATGTCTCCTAAAAGAACACCTGAAGGAGGACTGGGCCTCCTGGGTTTCTGCAGAACCCTCCGCCCTCTTCCTTCCTGGACCTCCTCTATCTGCTCCAAAAGTTGTGGGGGGTTGTCTACTGCATGGAGAGCTCTCTCAGCAATCCCCATGCTGCCCAGAAGGTGGAGTCTCTTGCAAAAGGGGCATTCTAGGAGGTGAGGTCAGGAGGAGGGGACGCTTCAGCTGAAAGATAGCCACCTGCTTTCACTCACGCATCCCAGATTTTACAAGAGAAAGGTGGATTGAGCTGGGAGTGGGGGCTTGGTCCCTCAAGAGCCGCGGTTCTCAACCTTCCTAATGCCGCGACCACTTAATACAGTTCCTCATGTTGTGGTGACCCCCAACCATAAAATTATGTTCATTGCTACTCTATAACTGTAATTTTGCTACTGTTATGAATCGTAATGTAAATATCTTTTTGTTTTCCGATGGTCTTAGGCGACCCTGTGAAAGAGTCGTTGAACCCCAAAGGGGTTGCGACCCACAGGTTGAGAACCGCTGCTCAAGAGCAAAGGAAGACAAAGGGCATCAGGTGGGTGTGAGAGAAGCGAGGGGCAGGGAGTCCCACCTCTATTCCCCAGGAGGCACAATGATTTCTCCCTTAGGTTGGCTTTGGGTACTATGGGAAGAGAAGTTTCCAGGACCCTCCAGCTCCATGTGAAGGGGGGTCACACAGAAGAAATGTAGCATGCAGCTAGCCTCTGGCACAGGACAGCATGTGAGAGTGGTGCTGAGATGCCTGTTTCATGGAAATCTGGGCAGTCTCTGGACCCTTCTCAGTGTAGGTCTCACTCTCAATGAGCACCCACAAATACCCGAATGAATGTGCAGGTGAAGGACAGGGGCTGGTTTAAGGGACCAGTCAAGGTCACATAAGGAATCACTAGCTTCTATCAGGTATCTGTTCCAAATGGCCTAAAATGCCCCAGCTGCATTCTTGGGCCTTGTGGAAGACCCCCAACTTGAGAACTAGGAATGATGGGGAAACCTCATTCCATATCCTCATTTCCCAGAGGAGGAACCCAGGACTAAGAAAGTGGGTCTACTGACCAGGAGAGTGAGGTAAGGCAGCCGAGGACATAGGCCTCTGGCTCTCAGTCCAGTGCTCCACTCCACCTGTATCATGAATCTGAAGGGACACTTTCCAGGCCACTTGTCCAGTCCCAGCAGAGTCTACACTGTGTCTGGGGAGGGGCCTGGAGTTTGGGAAGTGAGGAAAGCTGCTGAGAGAGGCTTTCCCTGGAGAGAAAAGAGCAGAGGGGGCTGGGGAGGTTTCTTAACTCCCTCTCCCACCCCCAACACACATACAAACACAGACTGGCAAGAATTTTATTTCCAAATGTCCCTTCTCTGGGGAGCTTGCTGTTTCCCAGGAGACGCCTGGTGGAGATGTCCCTTCCTGCCAGGCTCCCTGGCAGCCACTAGGCGGCTGTGGCTCCCTCTTCTGCCTAGAGATGCCAGAGCGAGGGTCCCACGTGGTTTGTATTAGTAGGAAGTGGAGCCCAGGTCTATTGGTGCTGAGGATGGAGCAGGCCAGCCAGGGGTGGGTATGCAGCCAGGCCAGTGAGTAAACTGAGGGAGCCACTCACAGGGCCATACTGATCAAGGGCGCTGGGCAGCATGACCCAAGGCAGGTCAGCCTAGACACATGTGCTGACCTGCCTTTGGTCACCAGAGGAAAAAAAGTCCTCCCTGACATCTTTTTTTCCCAAACTGGGAATGTTTTTGTTGTGTTTTACTTTAAATGTAAAAGTAATGCATGATTGTTATAAAAATAGATAATTCCAACAAAATGGAATGAACAAAAGCTCCAGATTCAAATTTTAGGATCTGTCTTTTCCCCCCTAGGAAAGCAATTAGCCTCTGGCTGAAGAGTCAGGCAAGAGACTGCTGTGTTCAGGAAAGAGGGGGAAAGGATCATAACATTGTGGAATGTGCTAGAATCTGGGAGGTCCTCCTGTTCAAGCAAATACCCTTGTATTAAAGAGGCTGACATGTGTGTCTGTATGTTTTTCCCCAGATCAGTGAGTGGCTTCAGAGTGCAGTTCTTCCTACCTACTCTGTGTTATTCCCACACTCCCACCTGCTGGGTGCACCATGCTGCCCCAGTGTGGTCACCTAGGAAATATGGGTTGGAAGAATAAATTAATGAACTCACAGATGAGGGAAGAGACCCAGATATAGACAGTGAATTGCCTGAGTGGCCCAGATCATAGTCCCAAACACGACTGCCACAGGTCTGGAAAAACTGGCCTCAAGTTCTCCATCAGCTTCCTCTTTCCCAGGGCTGAGGGGAGCTAAAGGTTGGAGTTTGCCAAAAAGGGCCAAGCCTATCTAAGAAATTGCCCAAGTCTGGCCTTTAAACAGGATAGGGCTGAGGCACTAGAGGGAGACTGACAGGGCTTGCAGAGGTCCCACAGAGAGAGAGAGGGGGGGATAGGAGTGGTGTGAATTTAGGCCTGATGTGAATTTAGAAATTAAATCCAAGCCATGCCAATGAGGTGGAGGGCAGTTTTGCCCTTTTGCCCCTCTACCCTGACAAGGAAGCAGCACAGCCTGGAAGGTGACAGGTCAGCTTCTAATGAATGGGATTTAAGCAGAAGGAGAAGACTTACCTCTTTCAAGAAGAGAGAAGAGATCTACCCAACACAGTAGCAGGGATGGAAGCCTGCTCCTCACCTCCCTTTCTCCTTCTTGCCAGATAACTTAGGTAAGGCCCTGCCATCAACATATTATTCCATTTAGCCGTTGGCAACTGTCAGGGAGGTCGTACCCCTATTTTACAGATGAATAAACCAAGGCTAAGAAAGGTAAAGTGATCTGTCCAGTTCACAAACCAAGTGGTAGAACTAGGAAGACCCTCAGCCTCAGGCCTGGCCCCCGATGCTCTTTTCACTGAGGCCTCACCTCAGCACCTGGTTTGGGCGGGGGGTGGTGTCACAATTTTGTGGCCAGACCACCCCTGCTAGATTTGGGGGCAGGTTCTCGAACTCATAGAAGCCCCTGGCCTTCCTTTAGGCTCAGATCCTTGAGGTGTCCTGTTTTGTTTGGGCAGACCCTGTCCCTGCTTTTCCTGAGAACTGTACTTAATGCGACCCGGGGGCATGTGGTGAGGCATGTACCACCAGACCTTGACCCACGTGATCAGTGCTCCTCGAATATGTCACCTTTCCTTTTTGGCCAAGGGTTATTCTCCCAAAGTTTTCAGTCCATCGCCGTTGATCCCTCCCCACCCCAAAACCTCTCCGTTTCCTCCTGGGGAAGGCGCCAAACCTTTGCTGAGCGCAGGCCGGAGATCGAAACCTGCGGCATTCCTGGCCCAGGGCTTGATACCGTGGTCGGGAGCACCGAGCCCCACACAGCTCCGCTCCTCCTTGGCGCCCAACCCCCTGCCAGGGGGGCAAAGGCCAGGCTGGCCCTCCCTCCCTCCCTCCCTCCCTGCCCAGCCAGCTGCAGCAGGGCACCGAAGGGCCCGCAGCCTGAGGAGCGGCTGGGAGCGAGGGCCCGGGAAGGGGCCCGCAGATGCCGCCTCCACCCCCCTTCCTTGGCCGGGGCCCCCACGGTGTCGGGGAGCAGGAGGAATCAATCAGGATAATGAAGCCGCAGCCTGCCACGCACCGCGGGGGCACTGAGGACTCGGGGCCGGTGCCAAGTCCGCCAGACGGTTCGGAGGAGCCTGGCCCGACGCGGCCCGGCGACGGCAGCGGCGGCGGCGGCGGAAGCACGGAGCCTGCGCGCGGAGGCCGGACGCAGCTCCGCGCAGGCCCCTGGCAACCGCGCCTTGGCAACCGGGACGCCCGAGAGGAATCTTAAAGCTGCAGCGGCTCCTTTCCTCGCCGCCGCCGCCGCCTCCTGGCCTCCAGGGGAGAGGATCGTGCCCAGAAGTGCTGATGGTGGGAGTCAGGTTCTGTGCCTCTCGGGACTTGGGGGTCCGACTCATACCCTCACTTGTTTATTTATCAAATGTAGATCGAGCCTACGTGCCCAAGCACGGGCTAGACAATGGGGAGGGAAACGGGCAGTGATTAAAAAATGAACAAGGTCCTGCCAAGAGGAGTTCACAGTCTAGCGTGCCAGGCGGACCAGACTGGCTGAGGTGAGCAAAGCGATGTTACTCAGGATAAAGAGGTTTCGACTGGAGGGCTAAGGGACTGTTACAAAATATTCCTGCAGTACCTGCCTTGCTCCAGGTCCAGGCCATGGGTTAGACGCTTCTTTCCTGGATTGTCTTACTATCCCAACAGCCCTGTGAGATGGGTATTATTATCATTATCATCGTTATCAAAACCACTTTAAAGATGAAGAATTACAGGCCCAGAGAGGTGAAGGTACTTAGCGAAAATCTCGTTTTATGTTTTGGACAATTTAGGACTGGGTCCCAGGATTTCTGACCCTGGCCAGCTTTCATTACAGCGTGATGTCTGGAAGGTCAAACCTGAGGGCGTCCCAATACAAACTGTGTAAGAGCTGAGGTGAAAGGGTAGCTAAAGGAAAAGATGGCTACTTTCCCCTTCTGCTGCCCACTACCCTGACGCTGTCTGCCTATATGTGGGCAGAGGGCTTGAAGAGGTGACCTCCAGAGGTCTCCCTGGTTCTGTGATTTGATATCTCCTGTTTGAAGTCCAGGCACTGTGCCACCCTTCTGGGCAGCAGTAGTTGGCAGGGGGCTGAACACTGGGGGGAGAGTCCAGGCTTCTGAAACAAGGGGTCAGGGGTGGTGGGGGACGATTAGAGGGATGGTAAGGGGGCTTTGGCAAAAGAAAGCCTGAGTCAGTATCAGTAGGAGAGCTGGGCCTCATCTTTGCTTCTCTTGTTCACCTGTCTTTCTCTTTCTGCATATTCATTCAGGTAAGAAATTTGTGCCAGGGCCTGGGGTAGGCTTGGAGGCTCTTGGTGAAGCAAAAAGCATGCTGGCTTTGAATGAAGCCAAGCCAATCTAGTTTCAAATCCTGGCTCTGTCACTTAATCAGCTATGTTAGCTTGAGCAGGTGACTTGAGCTCCCTGAGCCCATTTCAGTTTCCTCATCTGTACAGTAGAGGCATTATTACCTACTTTTCAGGGTTATTGTGAGACTTCAATGCAGTGAGAATAATGTATGTATGGTGTCTGGCACATGATAGACGCTTAACAAATTGTAGATGCTTAACAAAGTTAAAGATATCTTTGCTTATTTTGGTAGTATGATAATGGCTCCCAAAGACATGTCCACATCCTAATCCCCGGAACCTGTGAATGTTACCTTATCTGGAAAAAGAGTCTTTGCAGATGCGATTAAGTTAAGAATCTTGAGATGGGGAGATTATCCTGCCTGTATCTGGCTGGGCTCTAAATGCCACCACAAGAGTCCTTATAAAAGAGGCAGAGGGACATTATACACACAGAAGAGTAGAAGGCAATATGAACACAGAGGCGAAACTGGAGTGACAGGGCCACAAGCAAGGGAATGCCAGCAGCCACTAGAAGCTGAAAGAACAGATTCTCCCTTAGAGCCTCCAGAGAGAGCACAGTCCTGCCAACACCTTGATTTTGGCCCAGTGAAACTGATGTTGAACTACTGGCCTCCAGAAATGTGAGAGAATAAATTTATTGTTTTAAGCCACCAAAGTTGCGGCAATTTGTTACAGCAGCCTTGGGAAACTAATGCACTTAACATTGGAGATTCCATCTTCATCTTGAACAAAACCTAGCACCTGCCCTTTAGGAGTTCAGTCTAGTGGGAAATGAGAGAAGGGATGCCCAGAAGGTGAAAGGGTAGGTAGGTATGGCTGCTGGAGTTAGAGTTAGCCAGGGAAGGGGCTAAAGCAGGAAGGGCATTCCAAGCAGAGGAAACTGTGTGGGTCAAGGCACAGAGCAGGAGAAAACACTGCCTTCGGGAAACTGTGTATGTTTGAGACGGCAGGTACATGGGCATGTGGGGGGTATCGTGACAGAACTGCTGAAGTGGGTAGAGGGGCAAGAGAGCCAAGAAGCTCCCACCCCAGAATGGAATCAGTCCCTCACCCTGTGCTGGCACTGGACCTCAGGTCAGAGAACCCTAGACTGTCAGTACTGGACAGAAGCCTTAGAGACCATCTAGTCCAGTCCTGCCATCTCACACATAGGGAAATTGAGGGCCATAGAGAGTGAGTCCATCCAGGGAATAAGCTAGAACCAGATGGCTGTACCCTGGCCTCTCTCTTGAGCCTGAGTGTCCCATGTCTGAGGATCTCAGAGACACTGCCTAGTGGTCCTCTCTAGCCTACCTTCAAAAAGCACAGGTCCTGTGGTCTCTAAACCAAGGGGAGTGATTTGCATATTATTTGCATGCTGCTAATTAGACCAGAGGCAGATTTACTCAGCCCCTTTTCTTCATGTCCCCTTCCACTGTCCTATCTCACTCCCATTGAGTTCTTCTTCCTCATCCATCTCGGGACCTCAGCAACTTCTCCCATAATTCCAGCCCAGGCCTCACGCCTCAAGGCCCCTTACCTCGCTCCACCCATCCCCTACTGTCTTAAGTGTTTGGTCCCACCTGGAAAAGGTACCTGGTGGGTTTTTAGCATATCTAGTCTGGATGGGGAATCTGGAGCAGGTCACCGTGGAAAGGAAGATGATGGGCTTTCTAGTTCGAGGTTTTCTCTGGGAATGGGGAGCAGTGAGTTCTGTCTCCCTGCAGCCCAGGGGCCACCAAAATGGGGCTATGGAGTTGGGCAGGAGGGTGCTCCTTGGGGAGCTGGTGGGCAGGTGCCAGTTGCATGCCCTAGGCCTGCCCCAAGCCTCTTGGCTGGCAGCCACACCAGCCCATGGTGGAGTTGGCTCCTTCTTTGAGGGAGGGAGAATCCTGGAAAAGGTCGGGGAGCATCCTTTAGCCTGGCAGCCTAACACTGGTTAGGTTGAGGTTGCCATGCAAGTTACTGTGGTTCCTCCAATGGGGACGGCACATCCAGATTCTTGGGGCTGTCATCAATCCAGCCCAACTGGGCTGTGAGGCACTGTGCTAAACTAAGCACAGCCTTTCCTTGAGGGTAGGCCCTCAGGAAATGTTTTCTGATAATGAGGGGCCACCTGCTCCCTGGAGACAGGTAAGGAGAAAAGGTCACAGAGGCACAGATTCTGCCTCTCTCACCTCCCATTAGCCCGTTTTCCCTCTGAAACCAAGGCTCTACCCAGCGCCTCTCCTAGGTGAGAGGTTGAGCCTGTCATCTGATGGTCACCAGAGAAGGTACCACACTGTAGCCAAGACAGGAGCACAGGTGCCCCCAGAGTTGCTGTGGGGCTCTGTCACCCTACGGCTGACTCAAGGTAGCTGCTCAGGAGCTAGAGAATGTTGGTGCCTTAGGATTCATGGAAAAACCTGGAGCACAGCTCAGGCTAGCAACTTGCAGAAACCAGCTTGCTCTGCTGAGAACGGGGGCCTGGATATGGAAAGAAAGACTTCCCTGCATATGTGAATAATTCCTCTCCATGCATAGGTGATATGTGAGCTGTGTGAACACGTGCTACAGGGGGCCTCAGCAAGCATCCTGACCTGCATACACAGCTGTGTGCACATATCCCAGTCTGAACAACTGTATGTTGCACGTGAGTGTCTTCATGGAATTCCACCTTCCTTCTTCCCTCCTCTGGGCTTTCTCTTCTTGTTTCCAGGTAAAATGGGAAGCGGGGGTAGGCACGGCAGCTTCACCATCCCCAGCCCTGCTCCCTTGCGTACAGAGTCCCTGCGTCCATTTTCCCATGACAGCAAGCAGATCCCTTCTTGGTCCTGAGTAAGGGGATCCCAGCTCCTTACTGACCTAGATGATTCCATCTTGCACCAATTCCTCTGCTCTGGTAGCTCCCTGTTCCCCTTGTGTGTCCCATACCACTCCCTCATCTAGTGTCCAAGTCAAAGGGAGAGGTGGGAAGAACTGGGGTGATGCTATGGGAGTGGGAGTAGGAAAGGTGGATCAGATACTGTTCGATTTTGCCCGGGTCCCTCTGGAGCACTGCTGCTCATTTAAAATTCCGATTTAAAGCCGAGCAGCTCTTTAAATTTCCACATTAGCATGCCGCCCTGATGCCAGGCCAAGATGTTGGGATGGATTTGGCAGGAACGCCTCCAACAGCGGCAAGCAGCAGCATTTGCCAGCAATAAAACAACGCATGAATAAAAGAAGGCCAGCTTGGCAGCAGCAGCAGCCCAGGTAGCTGGGTGAGCCCAGGAGAGGCCCACATATATGGGGGCTCAGAGGCATGAAGGCCCATGCAGGGGCATGTGTGAGTGTAGGCCTCCGTGGCTGTCTCGGCCCTCACCCTCAATCTGTGCCTGCAGTGGAATCTGAGGGGAGGGCTGAGGCAAGACAGGGGTTGCTCCCCTGTGCCTGTCTCATTCCCCTCCCTCCAGGGTTATCTTCTCGGAGGAGACAGATGTTGCCTTTGATGAGGACACAAGGACTTGGCCCACAGCCCGAGTTGTCCTACTTCATTACGGGCCAGAGAACAGGTAGGGTCAGAGAGAGCAACACTGCCTAGAGTAGATTCCGAATCCATGACCCCCAGTACTGGGTGCTGAGGGGCACTCTCGGGACAAGGGGACTGGGCGAAAGCTGCTGTGAGGACTGAGTAGTGGTGTTGAGCTGGGTGGGAGAGATGCTCTGGGCTGGGCAGTTGGCTAGAATGGGGAGTGGCCAGGGAGAGCGAGGGGCTGCAGGGCCTGGCCTAACTTGATCTTCCTGCAGACTTGGAAATATTGTTTGAGGTCAGATGGCAAGGGCAGAGGGTCAGATGAAGCCCTGGGCTGAAGGCTGGCTACCTCCCAGAGGTTATTTTGTCCACCCTGTGCCTCTCAGAGTCTAGAGTATGCAGCCCCAAAGGACTTGAGGCCGCTGGGTCCTGTGTTCTTCTGCTCCAGGCCCCTGGCTGAGGCTCCTCACCAGCCATGACCAGGAAAAAGCTCTTACTGCTCTTACCATCTATCCCTCCCACCTGCTCAAACCATCCCCTTCCCTGAAGTCCTGGGGAAGAAGACAGAAGCAAACAGAGGGGAAGCAGCAGATGGTCTCTGCAGTCTCAGCTAAGGCAGACAAGAGGGACACCCTTCTCCGATGGAACTCCTCCCAGATCACGGGTGATTTCAAGCCCGAATATGGGGAGAAGTTGTTGGGACTCTGAATTCTCTCAGTCCCTGGAGGAGCTGAAGAGCAGACAGGCAGGCGGGCCAGGCTCTGGTAGGGCAGAGGCCTCATAACCTGGAACTTGAGCCAGTCCTGTCCTGATGGCTTTTTCCAGGGAGAATAAGGTGGCCTGATCTCTCAGGTACCCTGTCCCCTGGTCCACACATTGTGGGTATGTCAGCCCTGGGGTGAGGGAGTGGCTAAGAAGCTGAGTTTAGGCCAGAGAGATGTCATTTTGTCATTTATTCATTCATTCAACAAATATTTACCAACAGCTGCTTTGTGCTAGGCACTGTGCTGGGCCCTGGAGCACGCTGGTGAGCAGGCAGACATGGTCATTGTCCTCGTGGAGCTTCCCACCTGGGGGGGGAGGGGAACAGGATCATTATTCAAATGACAACACAAGTAAGTGTGGAATAACTGTGCTAAGTGCTCTGAAAGGATATATAGTACCATGAATGTATATGATCGAGGGACTTGGCTGAGTCTAAGGAGTGAGGATGAGCTTGCAAAGGAGACAGAGAAAGAGCAGCCAGAGTGGTAGGAGAACTGGCAATGACATAGAATCAGAGGAGGAGGTGGTCAACTGTGCCGAGAGATGCTGAGAGCTCATGAGACGTCTATTCGTCCTGACTCCTCACCTGCTAGTTTTGACTACAGGTATGGAAAGGCTCTGGCATCGTGCCTGGCTCACAGTTGGTGCTCTGTAATGTTAGCTCCCTTCCCCCCACCCTCCCTAAGCTACGCCTCCCTCTAGGGACCCCCGATTTCTGGAACAAAGGAGCTGCCTGGGCTCAGCTTCCTCATCAACTCAGGCCCAGCACCCCAGCCATCCAGTCCTCAGTGAGGGACCCTGGGCCTCACCCTGCCTCGCCACATCAGTCCCTTCACATGGAATCCTACCAGTCTCCAATCTACTTCCTCCTTTGTATTGGTCTTGAGGGGCTGGGGTCTAGGTCTCAGAGAAAGATGCCATTCTGGCTCTGCTTCTGGGGCTGAGTCTGAGAAGGGAAGAGGGTTGGATTCCTCAGCAGCTCCCAAAGCTGCCCAGGGTCAATCTGAGTGTCTTAGGTAGGGAGAGGGGGAGTCGTGGGGAGATGGGGAGGGGGGCTGCCCACCCAAGGCGGCGTAGAGCCCAGAGCCTTTTCCATCACAGACACCCCATCTGTCTCTCACAGAAGGCTCGGGTTGGAGGAGGTGCCGAGAAGGGGGGTATGGAGGGTGAAATTTTACAGTCTGTGAGCTAGCACGACGGCAGTGAAGGTGCTGACCTAGAAGGGTAGAGGGTCAGAGTGGGGTATTGGCAGGGCTTCTAGAGGTCAGAGGTTGGGACTGGAGGTGGGGAAGATGGTAGGAAACACTGCATACTACTTTCCCTGGACAGCTTTGTGTTTGATTTTGATTTATAGCTCCCCACCCCACCGACCAGAGGGCAAAGAATCATACCTCTCTGGCCAAAAAACTACCGGCATTCCTAAGCCCAGGGCTGGCTGGGCTGGATGCGCGATGCCTCCCTCTCCCCAACAGTTAGACCTTTTCTAGAACTTAAAATAATATTTTAGTTAAATTTGAGTTTTCAGAGTGTTTTATTTCACATATAACTTTAACTGATCCTGCTAAGGTCCAAGGAGGTAAACATTATTATTCTTGATCTACAGATGAAGCAACAAGGGGTTCAAAAGATTAAGTGAATAACTTGGATCACCGGAGAATAAGGAGGGGGGGTCCCAGACCAGGTCTCCTGACTCTACATTCAGACACTAGACACTAGACACTAGGCTACACTTAGGCCTTCCTTGCTCCTCACTTTTGGTGATATTGTACAGCCCCCACTGCTAGGTAAGGTCTGGGACTTTCTAGGAGAGAGCTCAGACGCACTCCTCCCCCATGACTGAAAACTTTTGGGAGATACCCAGGCTTTGTTGGACACACACTGACACAGCCCCCTACTGAATATAACATCCAGACACTAGGAAACTGGACATCCCCAGAGGGATGGGCCTCCCACATATAGAAATATGAGAGGGCTACAGACTAAAAGTTGTCAGGAAGGAGGGGCAGGGTGTGGGGAGTGGAAAATGCCAGCCTAGGAAGCAGCTGTTAGGGTCCACTCCTGGTCCTGGAAAGGTCACTTAGGAATCCCTGTGGGCATCCTCTCTCCACATTCCAAGTTCTAAATACTCCATGTTTCCCCCCACCCCCAACTATACTTAACAGAATATGATTCCACAGCTTCCCTACCTACTCGTCTTTTCTCCCACTCTTCCATGTTTGGAAGTTCTTCCGCAGGTATAACTTGATTTCCTCAGGCTGCAGCTTGATCCCTCTACAAGCACTCTAAAACAGGTGCCAGGAGAACCCAAGACAGGCCTTCAGTTATTAGATATAAATAGACAGGGGAGGGGAACTGAATATAGAGACAGATATTATATCTCTTGGTCCCTGGAAGTTATTAGGAAGAAGGCACTAGTGGTTGCTAAGCAACAGGTCTCCATAGAGGACAAGGCACTGAGAGGAAAAGCCTCCTTTGACTGAATATTGGGGTGAGAGGGTAGGGAAGGTGGGGGGTTCAAAGGGCTGTGGAATGGCAGGCAGGGCTGCAGAGAATGATAGGTTTGTCCTCCAAGACCAGCTCTATTCCCTGGGCCTTAGCAAACTCCGCCTTTGCAGCCTTCAGGATTGGTAGAAGGAAGGAAGGCCTGAGGCACTCCTCCCTTCCTGCCAGAAGGAGGGAACCTGGTTTCCATAGCAACCCTGAAACAATCCTGGCCTTGTTTTGCTTATGGCTTCTCGGTAGCCCCCTCAGGGAGCATTGACTATCATAGACCCTTTTCTCTGACCCCCAACTTCTGATTTGAGGCGGAAAGCCCATAGAAAGGTAAGGGGAGGGGCCGGGGGTTCCACAAAGCTGGTCTCACTTTGCCCTCATGTGACCATTTAAGATTCTAAAGGGGCAGTGCCTTTTCCCGGAAGGGCTTCCAGGTGTCCTCTGACCTCTGCACCTCCTAAGGAGCTACAAAAAGCAGGGCCAAATGGTGGCGTCAGAGGCAAATTCTGGATTCAGGCTTGCTTTCTAAAAGGGCTAGTCCAGACTGGGGTTGGAGATCAGGAAAGAATGAGGGGGTAGGGTCTTTTGGGCCCCTTGGCCACCCAGACCCCCATCCTCCTCAACCTGAAGTCCACTGTCATCAAGGCCAGAGAATGGAGATATAGAACATTAACGTATGTCAAGTATAAGTGAGTGGCACCGAGGGGCATAATCTGTTTTTCTAATATGACCACAAGCAGAGTGTTAGAAGAATTAGGCCGACAGCTGCTGGTCCCCCCCCACTTCTGCCCCCCCTCCTCGCTCTCCCTCTCCCTTCCTCCTCGGCGTTTGCACACACCAATGGCAGCCGGGGCCTGCTCGCGATTTCTCTTAATCTTCCTCCACCATCCTGCGCTCTTTCCGCAGGCGGTGCTGCGAAGCCGGCAGAGCCCCGCGTCACACCTTACTGCTCTCTGAGATTGCTCCACAGAGAGCTCAAGGAGATGGCAATTCGGTGCTGATGCCGGCTGGCAGCAGTTGGGAGAGGGGAAGGAGGAGAGAGAGGGAGGAGGGGAGGGGGAAAAAGTTGGCACGGATACCAAGTTTTTCCCTAGAGAGACTGGGTGGGGGGAGCGAGAGAAGAAGAGAGAAAATGACACAGAGAAAAGGAAACAAGGAAAAGGAGAGAGAGAGAGGAGGG
>NW_017731390.1:4333750-4356224 GCF_001890085.2 Hipposideros armiger | reverse complement strand
GAGAGAGAGAGAGAGAGAGAGAGAGAGAGAGGGAGAGAGAGAGAGATTATGAATGAATTAAAGTTCTCTCAGACATCCACATGTGGGCATCCCTACCCCACCTCACTCATGGCCCTCTAAAGATCACACCACCCAGTCAGGGTTCCCACCCATCCCTTGACCCCCACCCCCACCCCAGCCAACCTAGAAGTTAAAGAGGCCCAGGCATGTATTTGTGCAAGTATGTGTGTATGTGTGTTGTGTGTTGTGTGTGTGTATATGCCTGTATGTTGTCTGTTTTGGATCGCAGTAGAATGCAGTATGTAAATGAGATGGTTATTACCGCAATGTTCATCAAGCTGAGCCGAGAAGACATTAATAGCCTGATGAATATGCATGTGAATTTGTTAATTAAGTTAATTATTCTGCTGAAAATGCATTCGTCTTCCAAGGACATTTTCCCAATGATTTTTACATGCTCTAGCCATTAGTCATGCTATATTTTATCAGGGAAATGAGTTTGCTTAAGTTAAAAAAAAAAAAAAAAAAAGAGAGAGAGAGAGAAGAGAAATAGAGGGGAAAAAAAGAAAGAGGAAAAAAATGAAAGAGGAAGGAGGAAAATGTGTTGAAGTTGAGAGTGGGAAGGCATCTGAGGCTGGCCTGGAGTTTGAGGCCCAGCTGGGCTTTTGAAGCCTGCCCTCGATTTTTAGGGGTACCTCACGCTACAATTTTTTGCCCTTTTTTTGATGACAAACTTTTTTTTTCCAGTGCCAAATTTCCAACACATTAATTAATTGTTGTAGCCAATTAACTGTAGTTGTGCAAATGAGTTTAGCACTAATTACCATGCAGTGCCTGTAATCACATAAAAAACTTGCTGAGAGAGAGAGAGAGAGGAGGAGAGGGAGAGAGAGAGAGAAAGAGAGAGGGAGAGAGAGAAAAGAGGAATGGAAAGGTAGTGGTGGCAGGAGAGGAGGGGAACTGGAGTAGAGAGGTAGCCAAGGAAAGGGAGTAAGCAGGGGTCCTGAGATTTCCTGGTTAGGAGCCATCTTGGCTCCAAGAGAATATAGCTGTCTCCTAGACACATTCAGGACCTCTAACGGTCAGGAAATGTCAGTGGGGATAAGAGGTAGCAAAGAGTGGTCTCCCTTGTGTCTAATAACTTCCAACCAAAAGACAGAGATACAGAACGGATATCTCTGGTTGTTTCAACAATTTATAGTTCCTATAAATCCTGAAGGCCTCAGTGTTTATCCCCCATGGCTGGAATTACTGGGTAAGGATGATGGGTGCCACTGGGAGAAGATGATTTACCATTTTTGATGGGCCAAGGGAGATGGAGAAGGGTGATATGTACAGTCAGCCTGGCTCTGCAGCCATAGGTAGATAGGGGAAACTGTTATGAGTCCACAGCCATTGGATGAGGCCAAGGGAGCAATGGTAACATCAACTATAAAAGAGCCGGTTCCCGCGGGAGGAGGCAGCCTTTGGCCAGACACAGCTCCCAGGAGAGGAGCCAAACCTTCTCTCCTGCAAGTTGGCATCTCTATCCATCATGTCTGGGCCAACTCTAGGTTTCCACCTGTCAACCAGTGCCCAGAGGCTGAGGGACAGACCAAATAATTTCTCCAGCTCCTTCTTAGTTGGAGGCAAAGAGCAGTGGTGAAGTCGGGACTAAATGCTGGACTGGCAATTTTGCTTCCACTCTGCTTGCCCCCTGTACCATGTTCCAAACACTGAACCTGCTCAAGGTGTATGTGTGTAAATGAACTGTTGTTCCCCTCATCACCACCAAAAAAAATAAAGGTGCTGTATCTCCCTTACCCATCCAGAATAGAGAGCTCACTCGTTGTCATGGGCCTCAATTTCCTTAGACCTTGTCAGAGATACATTCAACTTTCACGTTTCCAAGGAGGACCTTGCCCACTCATCCTCTGAAAGACAACCAAAGGCTGGTTCCTCCTTTTCCAGGTCCCAGGTCTATGGGTAGGTTGCTGGTGGGCTCCATCCACTTCAGTCTTGTTCTTCCCTGGCAAAGGGGAAACCATTTCAAGGGCACATGCCATGCTGCCCCTGCTCCATGACACTGCTACTCTTCTAACCTATGAGCCACGTTAGCAGCGAGGACCTGAACTGACCCAGGTTGCTCCAGGATCTCTCTTCCAACACATTCCTTCCCCAGCAAACTTAATCAAGATCTGAGAAAGCCTGGTGTAGTGAAAGAGCCCTAGTGTCTTGGGTTCCAGCCTCTTCTTTGCCATTTAATAGCATGTGATCATGGGGAAATCATTTACTGGGAGCCTCAATTTTCCTCATCTATGAAATAACAGACTTAAGGTTTAAGAAGCTTAATAATTATGATTATAAAACACTCAGTGCACCAAGTAAAATGAGCTCCTTCATTAATTCCTACTGAGTACAAAGTGTCCTTTAACAGGTGAATGGCTAAACAAATTGTGGTACAACCCATCCCATGGAATAAATAAAAGGACCAAGCTATTGATACATACAAAAACTTGGATGGATCTCCAGGGAATTATGGGGAGTGACAAAAAAAGCTAATCCTAAAAAGTTGCATAGCGTATGACTCCATTTTTGAAACGAGAAAATTTTAGAAGTGGAGGATAGATGAGTGGTTGCCAAGGGTTAAGGACGGGGTGAGATGGGCATGATTATAAAGGGCAACCTGAGGAATCCTTGGGGTGCTGGAGCTTTTCAGTATCTTGACTGTAGTGGTAGATACACACATTTATACAGGTAATAAAATTGCCTAGAATTTAACCACACACACACATAAACAAGTAAAACTGGGGAAATCTGAATCAGACTGGTGGATTGTATCAATGTCAATATTCTGGTTGTGATATCACACAGTAGTTTGGCAAAATGTTACTATTGGGTGAAAAGAGGCAAAATGTACAAGGGATTTCTATTATTTCTTACACCTGCATGTGAATCTACAATGACCTCAATTAAAAAAAAAAAGCGGTGATAGATTATTAATGTCTCTGCTGGGTATAGGACAGAGAAGGGGCTGCCCTTGTGTTTCCATTGCAGAATTCCAAAGGGGAAGATTAAAAAATATTATTCTCATTAGGGTACATCAATAAAATGATCATAACTATGGGGAGGGGGCGATATTTGTATCTGTTCACCCAAATAATTTCACTTCTTGGAATTCACTATAAAAATGCATGAAGTTTTTATGTGTTAGAATGTTTGTTGCGGTATTGTTTAGAACAGTAAAAATATCTAAAGGATTAAAAATAGGGGATGAGCCTTATAAATCATGGCATAGCTATTGTAGGTGACGAAAGTCTATAGGCTTTAAATGTACTTAAAATAAGATACACCCAGCACAATGCCTGGCACATAGTAGGCACTCAGGAAATGATAATTCTCTTCACTTTACTGGGATGTTCTGGGTATCAAAAGAGCTAACGGATTTAAACAGTAAGGTGCCTGGTAAATGCCAGGTATTGCTATCCTACTGGCTGTCTCTCCAAGCTCCACCCTAGATGAAGCTGGACTTCCAGGCAGAACACTGCCCAAGGTGCTCCTGGCTTGAGAGGCATGGGAATGGGGGGAGTCTGACTCAAGGGATTGGGCTTATTTCCTTTCCAGGAGACCGCCACCGCCAGCTCCACACCATGAGGAAAATTATGGACTGGACCTTTTCCCCAGCATATACACATATTTGGCCTATAATTTCAGTGGACTCATGGAGTCTTTGAAGCAACATCAGCCCTGCTGACACCATAAAAGTAATAGACTATTGTATCAACCACGGTTGACGGAATACCTACTGAGTATCAGGCACTGTCCTAGGTGCTTTATACACATTATTTCACTAAATTCTCTCCACAACTCTAAGAGGTTGTTCATTTGCATTTCAAAAAGGAAACCAGGGCTCAAAGAGGAAAGTGGCTTACCAAGGTAGCACAGCTGATAAATGGCAGTGCCGGCACTGGAACTCAAGGCTGTCTGCCTCCAACACTTGTGATCTAACCACAACACATGTTGTATTTAGAAGGGCTAAGGAGGGGTGCACTGTGTGAAAACTGCTCTGAGGCCCACATCTGAAGGAGCCCCAGAAAAGTAACCCTGTTATTCCAGTGCCCCTTGGGTAGGCACTGACTTAAATCCATCCCAGGTAGAAGAAAAATGCTCAGAAGAGCAGTAGGCCCATTCTGAAGTCTTACATCCCATGTGGAAGTTTTTCCATATGTCTAACCTCTATCCTTTCTGCTAAAATCTGATCCCGTTTCCCATCTCGTTTCTATTGGGGACGGAGCCCCTCCAGGAAAGGTCCTAGGTCAGGAAGGGATGGGGATGAAGGGGCTTCTCCTTCCCCAGTTCTGCTGAGGCCGTGACGACGATGCTTCAGGCCTTTTGGCCTCTTGGATCTGCCCCAAAGTATCAAACCAAAAGAGCAGCAGGAGAAAGCGGACCAGGAAGAAAAGCAGAAAGGCACAGCCTAACCAGACCAAGGAGACCAGCCTGGAGGATGGCCTGGGACTCTCTCGGGACCTTCCTGAGTGCCAGGCTCAGGGCGAAGTGAAGGTGGGCAATTCTTCCCACTGGGCTCAGCAGCCAGCTTCATGTTTGACATCTACCTAGCTGTGGAGGTCTGGCCAGCGTCCCTCATGCCAGAGCCTCGTTTGTCTTGATATGACATCTCTATAGAAAGGAGGGGACTGGGGTCCTGTCACTCGGTATTTACTCCTCCTGTTTCAATACTACCTCACTGGACTTGCTCAGGACCAGGCAGCCCAAGTGGGAGCCTTAGAGATGCGTGGGGAAGTGAATAATCTTGGGAGGAGGATGCTGGGATCCCAAGGTTAGGTCCAAAGCCCTTTCTCTCAACCTAAGAGCCAGGAAGGCAACTGGAGCCGGAGCTGGACATGTAGATTGGGGAGGGGAAGTCTTGTCCCTCCCTCCCTCTCCCTTCCCTCCTCCACACACTGTTCTACCTTGCTGGGGCCCAAACAGGCCCGGCTCACTCTGGATTCCCTCACCACCTAACCTATGGATAGGAGAGGGTTAAAGGCATGGTATGGGCAAGCTATAAATTTCCCATCAGTGTGGGGAGAGTAGGACTGTTGGCAGGGAGGGGGCTGGGTTGGGGGGGGAGGGGGAGCTGGGAAAAAGCCAGGAGGTTGTCTCTAGGTAACAATAAACACTGCAAGCAAGGAGCAGCTGTTACACTTACTCTCTCTGCATCACAATGCTGAAATAACACTAATAAACCAGTGTGCCCAATGCACAGGCATATACGCATTTTGGGCCGGGCTGCACTGCACCCCTAGGGCTGCCCTCTGCTTTAGGTCAGGGCCTTCGGTGCCGGTGCACATACCAGTCTTGGCCTGGCTACACTTGTGGGGAGGACGAGGACTGATGAGTCAGTCTGAGTCAGGGGGGTGGCAGAGGCTGGGGATTCTGGGTTCAGATCTTGGTGGCATTCACTGGTTGAAAGAGTTCAAATGGGCTAACTCTCGGCTGGGAGCTGGGAGGAGAGGAGGGGAGCAAGAGAGAGAAAAGTATAGGGAACAGACAAGCGCTTACCGTGTCTTCTCAGATGACAGGGGATGAAGGAGGCAGCCAGGAGTGGAGCTGGATAGATCAGGTGGAAGAAAAGGGGGGCCGAGGGAAGGTTTGAGAAGAAGCATGTGGTGTTGAGGGGGGATTCTTCTCTCTCTCTTACTCACTCACTCACGCACTCATTCACCCTGTCTCACCCCACCTGGAGCACCCAGCTCCCCTCGCAGCACCACTTTTGCACTAGAGCCAGGTGACTGTTGGTTCAGTTCAGGCTGGGCTCTATTATGGGCATCCCAGAGGGGCCCCTGCGCTCCTGAGGCTGTTAGGGAGTGCTGGGGGAGTGGAGCTGGTCCCATGTTCCTACGTGAAGAGCGGCTGGTCTGCCGCTTTCTCCCACCGAAACTCTCTGGATCTGTAGGAGCACCCCAGCAGAAGGCCCCTCACCCCAGCTGAAGAGCAGAGCCACAGCAAAGAAAGGCATAGAAATAGGCAAATGAACACTCAGGCTGTCAGAGAGCTCCCCTCCTCTGAGACCATCCTCCTCTGAGTCTAGAGGGAGGGTATTTATTATTATGTTTCTGGGCACACTTGTACCCAACATCCCTGTTTCCTTTGCTGAAACAAGGAGGCCTCTGGGACTGTGGTCAGAGGCATGGGTGGCTCTCCTGGCCCACCTTCTGGCCCCTTTCTGCTGGTGTAATCTCAAACAAACTATCCTATCCATCCCCCTGATTCAGAAAGGATGGAGAAGATGCACGTTGCCAACCTGGCCTGTAAGGGAAGAGGGAACAGGCACTTTTGAAGATCTATGATGCCTGTTTCCAGGGAAGAGAGTACAGGACCAAGTGGTTATCCTTCCAGGCTCTGGTCTTATAATACAGTGCTTTAAAAAAAAATTTTTTTTAATTCCTAAGTCATGTGGTATCAGCTGGGTATCAGAGCTCTGGACAGGCAGGTGAGGGCAGGGAGAAGTCCCTCTTCTGGAAGGTGCCCAGGAGCTCCGAGCTGCCCCAGCATGTGTGGATGCCCGGTACCTTCTGTGCAGCCAAGGGCAAGGATAACTGGCCTCCCCTTGCCTTTCCTCGCTGAGAAGCCTCTCAGTGGGGATGCTCAGCCTCCCCTGCTTTCTTTCCCATTTCCCTCTCCTTTCATAGCAAGGGCCCCTCCTTGCCCCACCATCCAGATGAGAGACCTTCATCCACAGAGCTCAGAGTGGAGAAAAAACAGGCAACTGGGCCCCCTTCTCCTCTGTTGTTTTCATAAGCCGCCCCCATTGCTATGAGTCACCAGAACCTTGAGCTCAGCTGAGCTGCCAGCAGCCTTCTCCCTACCCCCCTCCTCCTGCTAGGCAGATATGCACCCAAAGGGCTCCAGAGCCCACCATCTTCCTACTCGCAGGGCTAGAGCCCCCTCCTTTATCTCTAGGAATCTGCAATACAGACACATTGAGTTGAGTGAGCAAAGGAGTGCAAGAGACCCCAGCATGTGCTCTATGCTGGAGCAGAGAGCCGGCTGCCTGCATGGCAGAGCAGGATCGCCAGCCAGAAGAGCTGGCACACTTGGGCACACAGCCTAGTCTGCATGTGAGGGGGGCGCAGGAGAGGATGGGGTAAGGAGGCTGTTTCAGGAGCAGGCATCTCCTCCTGGCTCTCTCTCTTGTTATTGTTTCTTCTCCTTGGCCCGTCTCCCTGGGTGCTCAGGACATCATGACACTGCCACTTCTGAGATGCTCTTTCCCCACCTCCATGGCTTTAGGAGCTAGAGAGGGGCTTTGCACGACAGACTTCAAGGTGTCAAAGTGGGAGGTTCCGATATTCAGATCTCTCTCCACCCAGTGGGACGCACTGAGGGAGAAGGAGGAAAGGGGTCCTACCAGAGTAAAAGCTACACCCTGGGCCAATACTGAGCTCCTCAGTGATTCCCTTTTCTCCAGAGTGCAAGGGATTCTGGGTACTGCTACCTCTGCATTCCACTTACTTCCAGTCTATCCCTCCCTCCTTCCCTGCAAAGGCTAGTGGTTTCTTCTGGACCCCAGAGCAGACTCCAGGCTCTGACTCCAGGGCTGTAGATCTGGTATCCTTGGCCAACCTTGGGAATATAAGGCAGGGCTGGTGGGACTTGGGGGAAGGGAGGCCATATTCCTTAGAGAAACATCCACAATCTAGATGGAATGCTTTCAGGGCCTTTTTAGTCCCTCCATTTTGCCTCTAGTGTTGGAGTAGGGGTAGAAAGGAGTGAGAAAGGGCCTGGAAAAGCCTGCCATCGTCTCCCCCGCTTCTTTGCTGCATGCTCTTCTCTACTGCTCTGTGTCTCAGAGGAGAAACAGCAGCTCTGTAAACAGAAGCCATCTAATAAACCCCCCGGAAAATATTCAATACGAACGGCCTGCCCTGTTAGGCAGCCAGCCCCACAGGTGGGATACAGGCCTCTCAGCCCCCAAATTGTCCCTTCCTGTCTCCATCCCACTTCCAGGCTTCTCCCTCATCGCCCCTGACAAGAGAATCTTCCTTGGCACAGGGAAGTTCAACTCCCTGGCACAGTTCTCCTCCCCTACCCCCACCCTGCAGGCCCTCAGAAGCAGTGGGGGAGCTAGATGGACTCTTTCCAGACTGTTCTGGAGGATGCAAGGGGGCCCTTCTCATCTTGTTGGCAGTAGAGAAGGCAGACAATCAGACAGCCAAGGAGGTGACCCTGAGAGTCTAAGGACAGGGCGGGTGAGGCTGGGGTCACTTAGAAAAGCACATCCTGCTCTTCCCTAGGGCCTTTGGGGATATAAAGCAGGGTACTGAGATAGAGGAGAAGACAATTCTGGGAGTGGGGAAGCTGTGTACCCATCCTTGCTCTGACCCCAACTTAGTTTCATGAAGCACAGAACAAAGAATGTTACATTTTCAGAGGAAGGAAGAAGGTGCCAGGGAATGGCACCTTTGGCGACCTGGTGGGAAAGTCCCTTTTCTCCTTAACCCTAGTGTCTGAACAGTGAAGGAAGCAGGGGTGTGGGGATGGGGACAGCTGGAAACGTGCCCTTCTCTCCAATGCGCGCACAGCCAGATGGGGCCTAAGAGCTCTGCGGCCATGGCACCACACGAATACAGGGGCACTTCTGACTCAGCTTTCAGAGCCTTCAGTTTTATTTCTGTCTCTGTGCTCAGCTTAGACGTGGATAAGAAATATAAGACCACTCCTCGCTACATTTTTCAGCTTAATTTTCTCTAGCAGCTTATATCGCAACAGGAAAACTTGTGATAATATATATATATATAAAAAAAGCTCAATATTTACCATTGGGGGATTTATTTCTAGGTTAAGGAACTGGGGTAGTTGGTGCATTTTCTTCCCTGTGGATGTCACAGAATATGGTAAAATCCTACGGGGGGGGGCAGTGAGGGATCTGTCTGCTTAGAAGTAAGGGAATGGATGAGATGACCCCTGGAAGAGGGTGTATGAGGGAAATATCCCCCCAGTAATGCACCTGCCTGACTCCTCTGAGTTGCTTCTAAGACTCAGGGGCCGGAGACACGAGAGTCCAGGCAATAGAGAATACCCTGCCAACCCTCTTCCCTTGACTTCCTTCTCCACACCCTACCTACCTACCTCTCTCTGTGTTCGTTCCCAGGAACTCTCCAAATCCTGGAACACAAGCAACACCAGGACAGGATTCAACCGATTTCCCCTCTCTGGGTCTCCATTTCTACATCTGTAAAATGAAGGTTTGGCAAGATGAGCTCCAACTTCTCTTCCTTGTAACACTATGGTTCTGAGTCATACCCCAAAGGCACCAGGCCTCATTTGCATGCTGTTCTGCATGTAATCTCCATGGCACTTATTTTACGTCTAAATGTACAGGAATATCTCTGAACCCTGCCCTTCTCCCTCTTACCACAGTCTCTGGCTCTATGGTCCCTAGCTCTTGTCCTCTCTCTTCAAAGCTCTTCCTTACCTTTCTTTCACAATTTTACAGCACTCAGTGGGACAAGCCCAACTGGACAAAACCCTAAGAGCAAGAAAACAGCCTTACCTAATATCCTGGCTGCAATTTTGGTCCCCAGACCTGAGTCAACTGGTGCAGTTCCATCCTTTTTTAGGTCCTGGCAGTTGGGGGGAAATCCTGGCACCTCTCCTCAGTACCTCCCCCCCTCCTCCACCTCACTATTCTCCATGCCAGAACGCAAAGTGGCCAGTGATTGATGGGCCTGAGTTCCCGGTAACCGCACCCAGTGGCCCAATCCTCCTCCCTTACCCAATCCCTCCCCTGTCCCTATTCAGAGATCAGATTGTCTCATGTTGGTCCCTGAGGTCCCATTAATTAAAAATACATCCAATTAAATGGCAGGTGAAAACGTGCTATTGGAGCTCTCCACCCCCCTGCCCCAGCTTGATCCCCCCTCCCCTTTAAGGCTCAGCTGTGCTTTGAGCTGAGAAAAAAAAAAGAGAGGAAGAAAGAGGGAGAGAGAAGAGGAAGACATAGCGGTGGGGGTATGGCGGTGTGGGGGGGTGCTATTTGAACCTCTGCCAGGGTAGCATGTGCCAGCCTGGGAGGGTGGCACTGTGCCCTGGTGTCTAATTTCTGGAGGTGTGAGCAGGTTCAGTCAGCTGGATACCCACCTCCATTTCCCTTAAAGGGGCAGCCGGAAGTCAAAGGGCATAGCTAGCTGTGCTGTCCTCCTTCCGGACTTGGTGGGTGAAAGGCAGAAGTATAAATGGTACAGGGCCCTTTGGTGGTGGGGTGTGATGTTCAGGGGTTAGAAGAGTCTGGAGCCTCCATCCTTGGCATATTCTTGCTCTTCTGTAAAGAAGATAAAGAAGAGCCGGCTGGGACCCAGGTGGCAGGGCATGGCAATGCTCCCAAGCCAGACTGTGCCTACCTCTGCCCACAGGAAAGCTGAGACAAGAACTAAGGGAGGGAGGATGGAAGGAGCCATAATTTGGGTGGGAGCAGGTGGGTCAGATAGGATAAAATATACAAGGATGGATGTTTGTGTGGGCGCCACATTCCCCCGGCACCTTATAGGCAAGAAGGTCTGGAAGGACCTGCTCTGTTTGCCCTTTCTCTAGGCGAAAAGAAACAGCAGTCGTGTGAAGTCACCTCGGCCTGGTTGCCAGGCAGGCTGTGAGTAGGGCATTTCTCTTGGTGAGCACTGATAACTCTCATTCTCCTCCACACTTACGATGTCCCCAACATTTTGTCAGGTAAGACATCTGCCCCCCCTTCTGCTCCTCGTCAAGCCCCGTGACCCTAAGCAATGCAAAACTAATGGTTGCTGAGAGCTGTTGGGAGAGGAGCTAGGAATGGGGTGACTAAGGGTGGCACTCAGAATCCAGGCAGGAGTGGGGGGTGGTTTGCCGACCCAGAGCCCCCGCCTGGCCTCCTTGGCAGCCTCAGTACCTCCTCACTTCACTTTAACGCTAATTGGAGATTTTAATCTGCGCTGCTGCTCTGCTCGGGGTGCTGGGGGTAGCGCCAGCTGTGCAGTAATTCCAGCAGCACCGACTGTTTAATCAAGCTGTCCTCCTGGGGAGGGGCCCTCGGGCACGGGGGTAGGAGGGAGGAGGAGAACCTCTGTCATCCCTTAGCCTGTTCAGCCTGGAAGGGCTTCATAGGGACTGAGGATCAATTGTGTGGTACCTCATCCCTGTAAGGGCCCCATTGCCACTTGAATCCCTGGCGGAGCCATCACAGGGCATGGGGTCAGTATAAGGCTCATGGGCCAAAACAGCCCCCTTCCCCATCCAGCTTTCTGACACCTTTTTTGGCTCAGAGCCCTGAGGTGTTCTGGGGTGTGCTCCAGCCACTTAGGCTGCAAACATCCACTAAACCATCTTGAGCTCTGCAGGTTTGTCCTGGGGGAGGTGATGGAGCTGGGGGGGATAGAAAGCTGAACTTTCCCACTCTTTGTCTTCTCAGTCCTCTCCCCAACACTGTCTCACTAACAAAGATACTTCTCTTAAAACAATTGCAAGAGATTTTTTTTTCTCCAAAAACCACAGGTATCCCTACTCTTTAGACTAAAAAGTGACTGTCACAATTTTACAGCAGGGGGACAGTGGGGTGGACAGGAGGAGGCTGCTACACCCTGAGGGAGAGAAGCACCTGGGCGAGGTGTTGGGTGACTAGAGCTAGGGGGCTTTCCAAGTTCAGCTGGGAACATGCTGAGATATCAGGCCACTCGGGCAGTGTTCAGGGTCTCAGGCCATTTTTAAGGAAAAACAAGTGGTACTAATTATTTTTTTGGCCTCTCAGCCACCAGTCTCAGGCTCTCTTGGGATCTTTCTGCCCTCTGTCTTGGGGAAAGTGTGCCCCCATTGCCCAAACTCTGTCGGCTAAGGGGCAGGAGATTTAATTGGTCAGCAGCACCCTCGTGTGGCAGAAACCAAGACTGCAGCTGCCGAAGTGGCCCAGCAGCTTTGAGGGATCAGCCAGCCAGGTTGACAGACAGGTGGGTGGGGTTATAAATGTTGGTGCTCTCTGTGCCATCAAGGTACTCCACGCATACTTACTGCTCCACCGCTTCCAGGAACATTTCCTGCTTTCTAACACCTGCCCTATCCCTCCCTCCATCCCATCCTAACCCCAGCTCAAGGTATGTGCCTGTCAGGGGAGGGAGCACCTTAACTAGAGCTGGCACTTATTTAAACCTGCTGCTTGTGCTGTCTGGATTGCAGGGGTGAGAAGAGGCACTGCTGAGAGAGGAGGCCTGAGGTCAACAGGGTAAGCTGAGGCCACCTCCAATGGTGAGAGAGGCTCTGGCACCTCTGCCAACTCTCTACAGGCGCCACACACGAGATGACACCTGAGCACAAGACAGAGTATCACCTAGTGGTGGGTTCTGGGGACGAACAGGGACAGACCAGATTCTGAGCTCCTTGTCCTCAGGAATTGACACCAGATAAAACACCTTTCCCTCCCAAGATTCAGGTACTGTCCGAGGATGCCAGGCCCTGGGCAGAATGCACATATGGGGCCTCAGACTTCCAGCCCAAGCGAAGGGCTGCCTGTCATCAGACCTTTCCCCTTCAGAGTCATATACCATCTGTTTACTGGTCACTTCTTCCTACACCCACTAAATGGGGGAAGTGGCTCTGAACTACAGAAAAGGGGATAGAGATTTAACAGCAGGAAGGTCTCGCTAAAGATTAGGGCTGGAAGTCACTAAGGCCTTTCTCTTGTTGAAGATCTTTCACAACAGACAGAAATATTCCCAGAGGGAAAAATGACGCTGCTTGGGGTTGGTGGGTAGGAGAGTACCTACCTGGTAGCAAGAAGGGTGGGTGGGCACTGGAGGCTGGCGACCTGCTTTGTCTGGGCATTGAGGATGGAGAGCAGCAGCCCTGTAGGCCTCTACTTCTGGTGTCTCCTCACACAGTATTTGGACAGGTGGATCGCTCATCAAACCTGGAAAGAAGGTATAGAAGCTGGTGAGAGAGAGCGAGAAGAGACCACACTACCCTATTCTGACTTAGAATAAAGGGAGAGAAAATAGCTTCTTGGGAAAGAAGAAGGCAGGGCTCTGTGTGTGTTTGAGGTGGTGGGTAAGTGAGGCAGGTGTTTGGGGAGAGGCTGAGAGTAACTGACCTCAGCAGCCCACCATAGCACAGCTGGCCAAGAGGAGAGAACAGGAATGAAATGACTGTCCGTGCCAGTAAAGGGGGCTACCAACTCTAGCCAGAAGGCAGTGTTAATAAGAAGGTAGGACACCATAATAGGGTCAAATAAAAAGCTAAGGAAACTCCTCTGGAGATCTTTGGGAATAAGAAACTTCCCTGAGACAGGTGTGTGTGTGTGTGTGTGTGTGTGTGTGTGTGTGTGTGTGTGTGTGTCCATTATAAAAGCAGTCCTGTGGCCTCTGATTGACCTTAGGTCCCTACCTGGCTTGAGTCTGTGAAAGACACTGAAATTTCTCAGGGCTCCAGATACCAGGTGACTGATGGACATCATCAAATTCCTCAGGGGCCATCCTTTCTTCTGCTGCTGCCATCTGTAAAAGGAAAATGACAGGTTACATTAGACATGAGATGAGGGACTAGACACCAAAGAGGGTCTTTAGTCTTTCACCCAGGGGCATGGCCTTGGTGGGTAACAGTGATAGTGATGGTCGCCATTCTTCCAATTCTCTCCAACCTGAATTCATGAAGCCCAGAAGGATTCATGAACCTTAAATATGCTTCCAGAGAGAGTGATAACTGTTCTAAGAGTCCTACCTCCAAGGAACTAGCCCCCAGTCTGATAAAGTAAAAACCATAAAAACCATACTTAAGAGATTAAGAATTCAATAGAAATAGAAGCTGTGCAACCCAGAATTATAAAGGGCAGTGAAAGTTCAAGGTTAAAGCAAAGGTAATGCAAGGTGACTGGAGGTGGTCATTCAGTTTTAGATCAGACTATCAGCTGGTATTCGAGGCTCTTTTGTCCAAAACAGCTTCTTAAAGAAGGGCTTGGAGGCAAAAAAAAAAAAAAAAAGTCCTCCTGTGAAACAAAAAAAAGGTTTGCAGGAGAGCAGAATTGACGGAATTTGAGCAAGCAGGTCTGTCATACATTCTCTATGTAGGGATGCATTTGCATGGGGACCAACTTCACATTCCCCCTATACTATCAATTGGGGTGTGATGGAGAAAACATAAAGGATATGTACTAGGATCTATTTCTTTGTCGTCAGCAGTGTTCATTTTGCAGACCCCCTGCCCATCTCTGACCTAGATCGGTAACTCTATCTCTAAGCGGCCTATTGGTGCCTTTTTCTCTCCAAAATCCTGCTTTCAGTGTAGGGACTCTTCAGGCTTCCCCTCTCAGCTCATTAGTGGCTCTCAGGCTCATATGCATAAGCATTGGAAGGGACTTCCAAGGTAGATACACCTGGGGGAGGTCCAAAACCTGGAAGGGAGTCTAACACCTGAGTAAGATGACTTCAGAACCTGCCGTGCCACTCAGCCCATTGGGCACACTATTTAGGGCTTAGGTCACCATGGAGCACCACCCCACCTTCCGCCTCATCAAAGGACAAAGCCAACAACTCAAAACTAAAACAATGAAAACAAAAAAACAAAGGGGAGAGGGAGGGGGTAGAGCTCCTTCACCCCTAATTTCCCTGTAACCTCAAAGATCACATTTTACTCAGAGCTCTATAATCCGTTCTCATTTCTTCAGACTCCCCTTCGCTTTCCAGCAGGTGAGATGTATTTTGTTTCTCCCTTCCTTCTGATTTTGCCTTTTAATATAGCTGTATTGTAACGCAAAGAAGCCGAAGTTGAGATTTAGGGTAAATTCCTCACATTGCCTCTCAGACTCTTTTCTGGCTGAGCAACCCCCAGAGATGGTGACAAAGTGCCCCTTGAACTTTGGGGGTAACTCTGAGGGCATCAGGATTGTTGGCCATGGCTGCTACTTGCTTCCCAATAAATTAGAACTTTTGACTCTACGTGAAGATTATACCTGTACAATTTGTATGTCATTGAAAAGTTAGTATTTGCAGTAAAAATATGTATTGCTTCCCAGTTCTTCTACTAATGTTGTTCATATCTACCTTTCCTTCTCAATCTGTCCCTCCCCACTCAAAATCTTACAGCCCTACCTTCCTTTGCTAAGGAAGCTTAGGGCTCCTCAGGAGTCTGGGGGCTCGTGTAGGTTAAGATTATGGCCCCATGGATTCTAATCTTGGCTGGCTGCCACTAACTGCCACACTATGAGACTGTGGGCAAGGCACTTCCAAGCCTCAGTTTCCTGTCTTGAGAAGTTGAACTAGGTGATCTCTAGGGTCGCTTTCTAGCTCTGGCCATCTGTGATTCTAGAGGTGTGTTTCCACCAGGAAGTGAGACATTCCTGCCCTCCACACCTTCTCTCTGTGCCAATGCAGGAAGAAGCTCCCGGTAGATGCCTGCCTTTCTCCTGCTGGCTGAGGGAACAAACAAGTGCGTCCCAGTAGGAGGCCTTCCTTTTAGTGCCCAACTCCTTCTATTAGGAAGAAAAGACATTAAGAAGGTGATCTAACTCCAACCCTAAATCTTGATAAAGCAGATATGAGACAAGGCAGGTGTACGGGGCATGAAAGAGTATGATAAGTGTGCCCCCCAAACACACACCCTGGATTGTTTAAGAGTCTGAGCACATACTTGGCTTTGCCCTAGAGAGCCCTACATAAGTCGTGGCTGCTTATCCAATACAACTGTGTGTGGATGGAATAAGAAAGCAAGGACATGTGTAAACACATCCAGAGCACGACATAAATGTCCTATCAATGCACACACACTCGCGCGTGTTCTCTCCTACTTCAGGCCTATATGTGCCTGGTAAGAAGCTATGGTGGGAGGGGACTCCACATCCCAGCCTTCCCCCTCCCCAAAGTCAGAAAGGAAGACAGTAAGACAGGAGCTACTTGGCTTCCTATAAATTGTTTTGTCCTTCCTCACAGCTGCAATCAGAAGCTAAGGGCTCCCGCAGGCCTTGTTCTGATCTGCTGCAGGCGATGGAGGGTTTTTGAAACCGAGAGGACTTGGCGGCGGCCCCGTTTCAGCTGCCATTGGGGCTGGCTAATGGGCTCATTCGGGAAGACCCCCGCCTGCCACGCTAAAGAGTCCCCTGCCGACCCCCTCCCCAGTCCCAACCCAATTAATAAATGGGGGCTCCCACTTTATGGCTCTGGGAGCAGGAACCAGAGATACAAATGAGCCCCAGGGAGGGACAGAAAAAGGCCTTCCAAGAATCAAGCCAGAGAATTGTGCATCCACAGGCACATGCTGCCACAGGCTAGTCATATCCCATCTCAAAGCATTAAAGGGGAAGAAACTGGCAAAAAATCTGTGTTTTCTTTCCCAGATGTGAAGTGGGATAGCTTTCTTGAAGTCTGTGGGCACACCCCAGCAATAAACTCTCTTTTACCTGGTTTTGCAACCTGAAAAGGGCACGGTGCAGGCACACACCACACGCCCCTTTATTTTCCAGGGGCAGCACCCCCTCCTAGACGCTGCAATACCGAACATAGACACATCCCATCAAGTGGTTAATAAACACTTTCTACTTCTTAAAAACAAAGTGGCTCTTTCCAAGCTCTCACAGCACCATCAACAGCATAAATATGTCCTGGGATCATCATCTTCAGGCTACCTTTTATCCCTCCCTTCACAACCAAACCATCATCAAGCTGATCCACTTTCTTTCTCCTCATTCTTGTCTTACTCCAGTGCAGGCCCTCAGGGCTTCACATCTGAACCAGAACAATATCCTAGGCAAGTTCTCCTGCTTCCTTCACTGGTACAGCTGCAAAAGTCTTCAACCTCATCATCTCATCACGATCTGCTGTTGCTGTTTACCAAATCAAATATAAATTCATTATTCGGCCAACAAGATTGCTCCTCGACTTCATTTCCTAATATTCCTTTGCTGTACCACTCTGACTAATCCATTCACAGCCCTCTGCACAGAACACACATAAACCTTCCTCCATAAGTTTTCTCCCTCTAATCACCTTCCTCTCTTCTGTTCCATGTTCCGTATCTTCACTACCTTCAAAGAATCTTTTCTGGTTCACGCCGTTTTTTCTGATTATTCCTTTGCTTTGGCTCCCCTGTACTATGTTACTATTTTATTTTATAACCTGACTTATAAATACCGATTCCCCACTCACTTCCCACTCAAGTATGAGACTCATCTCTCAATAGACCCAGAAGCTTCTGAAAGGTGGGACCTTCCCCTAGTTTTCCCCCAGAAGTTGCCCTGTACTTGGGGCATGACTCAGCTAATGACATTACTGATTCCCACTGTAGCAGCTCTCATGGGATAGCTCTTGGGATGGTATATCAAACAGCTACAAGGAATACTATTTTATTCTCAATGTCAATTTTCAGGCTGCCACCTGCCCCTACCAATATTGAACTTGGCACCGAGTCATTCCAAAATTACAAATTGTTTCATGACTTCTAAGTGTATTATAAATAAATAAATAAATAAATAAATAAATAAATAAATAAATAAATAAGTATGGCCACCAGAGGAATTCGTTTAGCTCCTGGATTCATAGTACATAAACACTATTTCTTTGAAGACTCTTTAGGATGAGAGCCCCATTTTGTTCCCTATTTCTAAGATTAATCCTATATTCTCAGGTCATGATCTGATTTTCTGGAATGCAAATCAACCCCAGAGCCAATAGTCATCTTGTTCCCTACCAGCCCGGACTTTAGCCTACCTCTCTGACCATTATATTTTTGGAAGGTCTCTAGCAAGAGAAGTTATTCATGAGTCTCTTTCGATTATTTAGGGAGTGTTTCCTTAGATTAACCTCACTCTCAAACGCTGACTCTTCACTTCCTCTAGTTTAGCCTTGTGTGTTTAGACAGGAAAAAGTGATTGACCACTCCCCTTTATCTCCTACATATTGCTTAGAAGAAGATGAATTTGCCTTTTAATCTTTCCCTTAGCCTCAGGTGTTTAAGAATCAAGGTAATAAAAGCAAAGTACTTAACAAAGTACCTGGCACATAGTACTTTCCTGACAATGTTAGTTCCTGTTCTCGCCCTGTTTTCTCCCAACACCTTAGGTTTCTTCTTTCTGGGCCTGTCCCCCCAGCCCCTCACTGGCTAAAGATGGCACGGAACTAGACAAACTAGTGTCCTTTTGTAGCTCTAACATTCTGGTTAGTTTGCTCTTCTATGTACTGCCTTCACTTGGATCTAAAACAAAGGGGAGAGGAATACTACTATTGGGTTGTCGGAAAAGTCATGAAGTATTTTTTCTCTGTTTTTCATTGCAAAAATGCATCATGACTTTTCGGACAACCCAATAGTTTCCAGGTTGACCTAAAATACATAAAAATTTGCAGGAGTTTTAAAATTCCAAAAACACAAATAACTTTTTAATGTGATGTATCCATATCATTCCCTTATTCCTGAATTACCCTCTTGAGCTACGTAGATAGCAGTGCTAAGCAAAATGTCGCTATAATAAACTACTTCCTTAATATAATCTAGCTTCCCTAGTGAAAATGTCTTTGTAACATCCCCCAGCCTAAGGGTTCCAGGCCCAACCTCCAACCATAAAGGTAACACTGCTGCCATCGAGGCGAACAGCCTTTTACTCAATGGTGCTTTGATGGAGCCTCCCTAAAATGAATTTTGAACCTTTAAGGCATTATCCCTTAACTTTCACTAGCCCAACCACAAGTTTTCCTTCCACCCCATATTCCCATCTCTTCTTTATAAGCAATTATACCCCAAGTCTCTTTCTATAGTTCAGCTACCAGACTGCTCTAGTTCTCCCTTCTTTCCATCTTATTATACGAAACCTCTTGCAAATACTGGTACAAGGCCAAACTCAGAAGGTCCTGAATTTTGTAAAAGGGATCAGGCTCCTAAGCTCTCTCTTTGAATTCAGCCTCTTTTCTCCTGGGCCAAAGCATTCCATATTGCATTAGCCTTGGTGCGCAGGGTTGTTTACAAGCTGGGATCCTCACCAAAGGTGTCCCTCAGGCGGTGATGTAGTTCTGAGACATAGGAGGGAGAAGGATCCTCTCGAGACAGCCCATCAGGTTCCTTACAGAAGACACCCTCCTTCAAGACCCAGGCTTTGTTTGTTCAGTTAGCTACGTCTGCTACTTTGTAGCATTTTTAAGGTCTTTCCATGCTTTGGTTTAGATAAAATGTCCCTCATTCCTTTAGAACTATCAGCATTACCTATCTTCAGTTTACAACCACGGCAGAATAAAACATCCCCCAATCCATCTATTTAGATACAGGTCCTAGGGAACCTGTATCTAAGTGAATTTACTTCATGGCTATACCCTCTGATTCCAGAGAAGTATGCTGTGGCTGACGGCTGCATATTCAGAAACTTCACTAACAGCTACCCATCTAGAGAATATTAAAGACTAACTTCATATGGGCCTTTCTCTCAACCTTGGACTACTAATTTCTGACACGGAGATATGTGACAACCCAGTGGCCAAAGCGTTTTGGCACCCTAGTGATTAATTACCAGGGCACCAAGGCAGCCTTCATCTGCTTCCTCATGAGTAGCAGGGCCTTCTTCTCACCAAGCTTTACTTCCCACAGACACCATCTGCAACTGAGCTTAGAAATGTCATCAGCAAAAGCAACAGTCTCAGGATACAAGGGAAGAGGATGAAGTGAAGGTTGACATTCCCTCTTTCCTGGACTGGTAAAAAAAAAAAATCTCTTGTACCCCACACAACATAAATTAAAAGCTCCTTTCACAGCTATCAGCAATAAGAAAGCATGTTTTTTCTGCCTTCTTCTTCACCTCTCACCCCGTAACTTGAGGACCTGGAGTAGATATTTGTCTTCAGAATTGCCTCTCATTGACCCTTCAAAACTGTGAAGCAGTAATAACTCTAAATACCCTGTGGGGTTAAGTAATCAATACCTCTGGTTAAGTCCTGAAGCATGCAAGTTGGGTAGTGAGTGGGGAGAAGAGAGGAAAAACAGTAAATGAAAAGAAGTGGGTGGACAGGAGATGGAAAGATAGCTGCATATGGTGAGGAGTGGTAGAGTACCACCAGTAGTAATTCCTTCAGGTGTCATACTGCCCCCAAAGTCGGTCAACCCTGACCTTGCACTCTCATATGAGAGTATTCCTAAATCTATGAGAAATGCCACCTGGACAGTAAAATTAACCAGTGTCCAGGAATGCTTGCCTTGCCTCTCAGGATAACCGGAAGAACTAGCAGTTTCACCTTTCCCTTGGAATGGTTGAATATTTACTCAAGGAACTCCCCACTTCCATTCCACCTAGCCCTTCAGGTGAGCAAGTTGTGAACAGAGAAGTAACTCAATACCTAAAAAATAATCGAGCTATGGGACAAGCTTTAATAACAATGGAAACCCCAGGTCAGCACCAAGAACATTAACTGTTAACTTCCTTGAGGCATTAACCCTACCATACAGTTAGTTAAGGATGCCTGTCTGGGAAAAGATAGTGCCTAAGAAATGTTGGTACTGAACAGCATAGCCTGGTTTCTAGTTAGAAACAGCCTTAGGTGTATCAAGGAAGAAAATCCAGGGTTGTTAGGTCCTCAGCCTTTAGGCCCCCAATAGAAAAGATAGCCACTACTAGGAAGTGGAAACAATATTCTCTGGTAGACTGAAGTTCACACTCCTGGTCATGAACTTGCAATATTTATAGACCAAGAACGAATTCCTTTTCTCTGGAGGTTAACCAGGAACACAGGATTCCAGGAATCTGAACAATCTTGAGCTCTCCATTCTCCTTCTGGGTAAACATGTGACAGCCCACAGGCAAGGGAACATCATTATTTAAACTTTGAGGATTCAAATACAAGATGGCAACCCTCACCACCACGTTTTTGAATTCAACTTCCTTCTAATTTCCTTGTTCTGGTGTACCCCTTAACATTTTGTGACTGCTCATCCCACTCGTAACTTCCTGATACCTCTTCTCCCTTCTTCCTTTCCGTCTCCTGATGGGTTTTATACCTGCTGCCTACTTATATCATAACTAGCCAGACTGCAGCACATACTACAAGACAAAAATTAGCTCTCAGTGTCCTAAAACCATGAAACAGACGGGAAAGCAATTATCTCCTTAGGTGGAGATAGTAAAGATTTTGGGGATAACAGGAATTTTAGCTTTATAAACAACTTTGACTCACTTCCAGGATTGGCAATGAATCAGGAAATCTCAACAGAGCTAGGAACCTAATTCCCATGCTTCCCCTACTCATGGTAACATAGGAACTGGTTGGGGATGGTGGTGGTAGTTCTGGTTTAAGAGACTATTTCTTTGTTCAAAACAGCCTCTCACCAACTGTCCTTGATAACAGTTGAGCTCAAACCCACTTACCTCTCCTTTCAGGAGTTGGGGTACATAAAGCTCAACTCTTTTGATGGTCTGGCACCATCATTATTTTTGTAACTGTTTTCTACTTTTAAAACCATCTTACGGTTTTCTCTAACTTTTTTTATTCTCTAAGTTCCTAGTCTAGTGTTTTGAAGCACCTCTTCAAACCCTGAGAACTTTTTTTTGGGAGGGGGGTAGTTATGAATCTACAGCAATTCTGAAACAAAGAACCCCTAAGATAAAGTGGAGGGAAAAAAATTACCCTCTATACCTAGTTAGATCTGCTCAAAGGGTACATATTAAGAAGTAAATGCAATGGAGCAAAAGTGGTATAGTAACAGGAAATATTTAATTTTCCAATCTCCACTTTCCATTTTTATAAACTGAAAGAAAAAAATTTAATATATTACAAAATATCTGTACATAGACAAGGTACACCCGACGGCGGGCAAAAACAAGAGAGAGAAAGGAATACAGTGTCAGGAACCTAAATCAGGGAGAATGAGGTGGCAACTGACACTTTTTTGATATAGCTCTCTCTCTCAAAACCTGCTGGTAACCATTTTAGTACTATAACTATTTATGCGTATTTTATATATATATATATATATATATATATATATATATATATATATATATACACACACACACACACACACACGTGGTTGATGTCTATGGCATAAGCTAACAAAAGTTCTACTTACAAATTTGTACTAATCGTCCTGCTTTTAAACATATAGATCTGATGTCATTTTCAAATCCTTATTCCTATGGACAGTTGGGGGAAAACCTAAGGAAACTGGGTCAAGCAAACTTTTTTTAAAACCACAAAAATGATCATGGTCAAACCAGTTTTGCCTCTCATTCATGAACAGAATCAGATTTCTCATCTGTTCAAAATAATGTATTTAATGAACTAAATATCTTCCATGGTACAAAACAAAACCCACTTTTGAATATAATTAAATATGTAATTTTCTAATAGGTTGAAATTCTGCCAAACTTTTACTTCCATCACGTTTATAGATAACATAGCTGAAAAATTAACAAATACCTTTTCTTCCTCCACAGATTCCAGGATATTTAAGTGAGTTTCTTTTTACCTCTGCTTTTAGAAATAGTCAAAATTACCAAACTTTTTTTTTTTTTTTT
>NW_017731390.1:4305172-4333725 GCF_001890085.2 Hipposideros armiger | reverse complement strand
CTCTCTCTCTCTCTCTCTCTCTCTCTCTCTCTCTCTCTCACACTCACCCCCTTCCCTAATAGCAGGGATGGGTGAATGGAGACTTAAGTATATTATTTAGAATATTTGACATAATTAAAAATAAAGGGTGGAAAGGGGAAGGGAAAAACATTATTGATGACTGTTGATAACCAAAATATAATTAAAATATATAGACTTTTATTCATATTTGATGGGAAACCAATTTTTTTCACTGAATACTTTTGAAAGTATCCCAGGCTTAAGTTCTTTAATCAAAAACAGGAGAGTGGGGCCCAATGCCTCAAATTCAAATATTCTAAAATAAAATACAAAGGCCCATGTCTGAGGACTAAGAAGTCCACAAACAAAAGGTTCAGTTTAACTTTAATGCAATTCACCAATACTATGTCAGTGAGCCTAGCATATCTAATTGGACACACTGCTATAAAAAGCCATCAATGCCAAAATGGCTAGAAGGTTCTTTCTAATCAATGTTTGGCCCTGAGGGCAAGGCCAGACCAAAACCCAGAGAATAATAAAGAAATACACACACCGGATATCTACCTACTTCAGTGGGGGAAAATAGTCTTTATGTAAATATCTGAAGAGGGTTCTTTCATTTCTTTGAAGTTTTTTATTAGTGCATCTTTCTCTTACAAGTAGTTTTTAATATAAGAACTTGGCATTGAAACATGAAACTTGAGTTCTGAAAACTATTCTCCAAGATGCTGAAGCATGTTTGCCTCTTCTTTGTAAAAAAGGGAGCTAACCTACGTTTCACAAATGTCTAGGTCTGTGCAGATTATTTCTATAAATGTGTATATTTTTAAAACACATTATATGCTGGTACTCACATAGAAATGTAAACCAGAATGAGAAGCCTCCCAAGTTATCCCACCCTGAAAGCATTTCCCTTTTCCATTTCCTCTTTATAATAAGGCAAAATTCTTGCCATGAAATCTTAATTTAACCCCTTTTGCCAAAACCAAAACCAAAACGAATCTCTCTGAAGGGAAATTCCTAAAAGAATTGGCAGGATATACATGCTGAGAAGGGTATATGTCAATACTGTTCTTTCCCCATGGTCTGCTCTTTTAAAATTATTTTTTTAAAAGGTCTCAGGTATTGATATATCTTCAAAAAAATATCCACCCTAAACTAAGTTACATTTCCATGTATTTTCAGGATTTTTTTCCTCTTTGACAATATTACAATGCTCTGTTTCAAAAATTTTTTTTTGACATAAAAATATATGTGTAAACAGTATGCTAACTGCTCTTACTAGCCCTCTAGATATGGAGGCATCATCTCTAACCCCAGCTCAGCAGCAATGTCCTAGGCTGTCTGCATTTATAAATCAACTTCACCATCAGAACATGGTTTTAAAAAAACAAACAAAAAATTTAGAATTGAAGAGTTAACAGAGAACAATATAGGAGTTTGAATTTCCTTTCTTTTATTTCAAAAAAGGTAAAAGAATTATCCCAGATTCTTGGGCATCTCAACAATTTTTTTTCCAAACATATTACTCAAAAAGAGAGACAGAAAGAAAAACTCAAGGGAAAACCATGGGGAAAAGTCTACCTACTTGCCTAAGAATGCCATTTTCTTCAACCTGCTTCATGTGCAGGGAGAGGGGACATGTCTTTTGTCAAAACAGAGCAAACTTTAAGGATGAGTAATTTATTTGGAAAAAAGGTATGTTCAAATGCTCAACGGGGGAAAAAAAAAGTTTACTTGAAAGCAAAAATATGAGATGGTAGAGAGGAAAGAAACATTTATTTAAATCAGCCAGTCACTCTTTTTCCCTTATAGCAATAGCCTAAGAGCAGCTCAAATTTTGTGAACACTATTCTCTTAAAAAAAACCAGAAATAAAAAAAAAAACAACATAATAACCCCAAACTTAAAAAACCTAATGAGAGCCTCTCCTGAACCATCTCAAAATTGAAATTGTTCTCTTCTTCTGCTCAGAAGTGCAGGCAATAAACTAATAAAACATTTACTTTTCAATGTAATGACCCTCTCCATATTCTCTACTTATATCTAATAGGTAGAGTTGAAGTAAATATTCTGGCTATAACCCATCCAGGGGGAACTGGTACCAACATCATTTTGTAAGTCGCCTGCTAGTAGCAAGTGAGCAAGGAATACAATGGACAAGCTCTGAAGTAGCCAAATGCAGATGATTACCTCGCTCTGGCAAATGATTTCATTAAAGGTTGAGAGAACTGGATGGAAGATGATAGGGAAGGAATCTTTCAGGACACTGAAGTCTCTGGGTTAGTAAGGAACTCCTCTCCCTCTTCCCCCTCTTGGCGGGACTCTTGTAGGCCCCCGATAGAGTTTTCCATAAGCAGAAGACTGAGCTGGGACCCCCCAGTTAAGGCCTGCTCCTGAGCTGCTGGCACCACTGGTTCCTGGCCCCAGCTCCCCATAGTTTTGCAGTTTGGTCTCTGCATGTGCCACAGAGTTGCTGCTTCCCTCAGCCTTCAGGAATGGTTGCCCGACCACTGAGTGTAATGCTACAGGGACCCTGGCAAAACGGAGGTCCTGGTCCCCTGGAAACTGCACTGAACCTGTACCCTGGTAACTGCTGGACTCCCCAAGGTGGCTCACAGAGCCTGAGAAGGTCCTGTTCTTCACCAGGGTCTGGGCCAAGGATTCTGTCAAGGCAGGACCAGAGTTGCGTTCATCAGTGTCAGTGGCACTGAACCCTGTTTCAGGCCCATCAGTGTTTCCGTAAGTCCTGTTGGGATGGGGTCGGGTGGAGTATTCCACTGGTCTCAAGGCCTGGTGCTCATGTGGCAGGTGGCCAGAAGGCTCTGCTTCAGGCTGGGATAAAAGTTGCAGCAAGGCGGCTGTCACGGCTGGGTTCAACTCCTGGGGGGCGCTGGAAAGATCGCCTTCAACCAGAGGGGGTGGAGGTGGCGGCGGTGGAGGTCCAGGGGGCTCAGGGGGCCTCTTCTCTGGTGGAAGAATGTGAGGAGGACATGCTGTGGAAGGGTTACTTCTTTTAAACACCATCTTAAAAATCACATGTGATTATAAACACAAACACACACACACACACACACACATACATACACACTGCCCAACATATATCAATACAAGTAACCAAATATATATAAAGAATAAAATCTTGGGATCCGGAAATTGCAATTTATAAATAAAATCAAGCGATTCAAAGCAAAACAGTTGCATTCTAGATCTAACAGCTGGTGTAAAAAGATCATGTTTCAAATAATTGTCCTGATTTTTGTCTGGGATTTCCTCCATTTCCTTCCTTAAGGAACTGTTCTAATATGTAGGCTGTTGGCAGCCTCCCCGCCCTTTTTCGCTGTTGGATCAAAACATTAATGAAGATAAAGTAGAAAGAGGGAAGATGAGAGGGAACAATACACATGCTGTGGTCACATTTCTAGGACACAATCTTGCTGTACAACAGGAGACCTTGCATGGACTTAGCTAACACATTTTACAGAATGTTTGATGATATAAGGTTAACACCTGAAATAGAACTTAAATAGTATACAGGGAAGATGAAATAAAGTAAAAACTTTCATTACCATCATGTATAAATATACAGTTGCTTCTCCAAACTTTAGTCCCCTCTCCCCATAACCACATTCTGAAGAATATTAACCATCATACTGTCATTCAGCTATGTTACAGTAATCATAAAGACTAAAGTAATCATCTATAATTTTCTATTGTTTTTCAACCTCCCGCATTTTTTCCATGCTATGAGAAAAATTGCTATAGCCATGTCATGCAGAATAGGCTGTTAATAAATATCTGTTTATCTTGGAGACAGTGACAAGAGCTGAATATTCAGGAATGTATTAATGCTACATTCTGTCTTTCCAAAGATCTTTGTCTTTTTCCAACCACTCCCCACTCTTCTCCCCACTGCTGGCTAAATTTGCATAAGCGTGGTAATCATTGTTTGATAATGAACTCCTGCCAACACAGGCAAGTAGACAGGTAAAATGGCGTGAGTGTGAGAATATATAAAACCAAGTACAGTCAGAACAGTGCCTTTGGAAAGTTGGGAGTCACCCTGCTGAAGAAAAGGTTTAATGTTTTGGGATATCTTCCAAATGATTGATTCTTCTGTTCCCTATGGAAGCATATTTTTAAATGTTCATATAGTTAATTCTTTATTATCTGAACTAGTAATATAAAGTCATTACTTATACAAGCCAAAAATAGTTTTTAGTTATAATTAGATATTTTGGTAGCATATTTACCACAATTATATTTTGCAAAGATAATCAATAAAGTAAGTATGCATTCCCTTGACATGCAGATGAAAGCACTCCGAAAACACAACAAAATTGTAAAGTTGTGCAGTGGAAGAATGAAGGCAGGTGCTATATGTAACATACAAGTAGGGTGACCAACAGTCCCAATTTGCCTGGGACTGAGGAGGTTCCCACATTGTCAACGTTAAGTTTTAAAACCAGGACTGTACAGGGACAAGTTGGTCACCCTATATACAGTACCCACCCAAGCAACTTGTTGACAGATTGGCCGGTTGAGTAGGTGGTAGGAAAAAAATGAATTTAATGACAAAAAATTAGCTATGGAAAACTTACACCTTGAGAAGTATACATCCTGAAAAAGGAGAGCTAATTGGACTGCAAACATCTAGATTTTGGAGCTTTTTGCTGTCAACACTACATATCTCACTAATAAAAACATCACAGTACCAGTTATTTTTAAGTATTTTTAGACAAGACATAAAATGGAACACCAGGATTTTTTTTTTTTTAATGTTGAGAGCAAGCAACTTTAAAAACACCCAACTGCAAAAGTGGCATAGCTAACTTTATACTCTTCCAGGAATACTACTTTTCACATTTAAACTTTGCCTGTTATGTAAATAGCCTAGTTGTTTCAATAGAACTAATTCTTGAACTCAAATTCTTTCACATGTATGAGAGGATGAAAACTATTTCAAAATAGCAAAAGCAGGTGAGTTGTAAAGAACTATTAAAGAAAGGTCAGTAAAACTTCTTAAAGGAATTAAAAATAAAGTCACATTAAAAAAACTCAGTTATAAGATTTAAATTGTTAACAATATTGCCGATCCTTAACAGTCTGTACTAATGGAAGGAGGTATTAATGAAATGTACAAATAACTTAAAAACTTCATTTGACTCATTTGATTTCAACCATAACACTTTCTCAACAAGTATAGATAGCGTAGCTAAACAGTAGCCAGTGACAGATTTTCATTTTCTCTGGATTATTTAGTGTGCCCTCTGGTGGAAGTGCTAATGAACAATAAAATGGCTGAAGGAGGCAGCAGGGAGAGAAAGAAGCAAGAACAGGAGAGACACACAGGAGACACCAACTGTATAATCCAAAGTGACTTAATAATTAGGAGTGGCACTTTTACACTCCTATGAAAAGTAAATCCAACAATTTCTGACCATAGGCCAGGCCTTAGTTTTAGTTCAATTTCTCCATTTGGCTGATAGCTTGTTGGCTCAATTACTGCTATTTAATTTGAACCACTTCTTTTAGGTATTTTGATTATAGCTGAAATTTTTTGTTTTTTTGGGGGAGGAGGGTATGAGAGTATGAGATGAGACAAAGAGGCCCTCTTTAATTTTAGATTAACTTTCTCTGTTATTCCATGTCCTGGAGTCCCACAATTGGAACAGATAACAGAATAGCAAAGTGAATTAAGAAACATTAAAAAGAAACACATTAAGAGAGTACATGAGTTCTAGCTCTGGCTCTGCCAATAAATACGGTTTCAGCATGGGGACCATAAACAGGCTAATTTAAACTCCCCGGATTACAGTTTCCCTGTCTGTAAAGTAAGGGGGTTAATTTTATTTACGTTATCTTCCAGTTTTAAAAAGCTTTACATATGAAAAAATAGCTTTTATATTTGACTCTATGCCAGTGAAATAAGGCGTATTCTGCATCATCCCATATGAAATGTGAATGCAGGACCCTAAAATTGAAGGTTAGTGTACCTTGTCAACCTTTGTACCTCTTCTCATTCTTCAACTCATGGGGTCTTCATGGATAGCAAAAATTTCCAAGGAGTTGAAAACATTTTTAGATAAGTAAAGATTCTGCCAACGGACTGTGAATCAGACTATGCATGCTGTGGTCATGTAAGATCAAGGTATAACATATTTCCTTTTTTCAGATTTTTTTTTGTTTAAATAATACTCACTTCCTAATCTAAAATTCATTCAATTGTTTCTTTCAAGAACACAGATTTTAAAGCAATCATTTTATATGCTATTAGTTTTGGAAAGGAAATGTATGGTGTTAATTATCTATTTGGAAATATTCCCAAATTATTCTTCAGGAGATTAATAATAACATTTTATTAGGGTTTTCTTGACTATATCTTTTAGGCAAGACTCTGGTATCCAGCATCCACCACACTTGAGTACAACTGACCACTCGTACAATCTGAAGATGGTTTGTTTGGAAGGAAGATTTTCAAGTACTAGTACTAGTACCATACACACAGTGGTTCAAGATGTATCACTAGCTGTGGTTGTGGTTTCCACGGGTAAGAACACAAGGACTTTACTTACCTACCTCCTAGGAAATGGAAAAACAATCAGTATATGAAAGGTGCTTTGAAAAACTCTGAGACTTAAATAAAAGAAGCCGGGCAAGAAATGCATCACTTGGTGGTATGTTCTCCTGTAGACTAGGTTACAGAAAAACTGAAACTGAGGCCATTGATGTGAAAAAGAAAATGTTAAAGAGATTTTTAAGAGGATCAACAGCACCTGAGCTCAATGAGATTCATGACCGGTCTGTTTACCTGCTGCCTCCTCCTGTGGCATTGTGGGAGTTCTTCGGGGCCCCTGTGGCCCACTGTTCTTGTCACTGTTGTTTTCCTCCAGGCTGCCTGCTGGCTCCTGGGTTTTCATCAGCTGACTCAAGAGAACTGCCAACATATTCTGCATGTCAGCTGGTGTGCTTGAAGCTTCAGGGGTAGTCTGTTCTGCTGAAAGCTGGACCACTGAAGCAGTGGGTGCCTCCTTCAAAGACTCCTCTGGGCCCATGGGCTCTGAGTCCTGCTGTTGGGAAGTGGCTTCCGTTAGGGCACTGATGGATTGGTTCAGGGCCTCCAGCTGCTGCTGTATCTCAGGGTTGGAGTGGATATTAAGCAGCTGTACCATTTGAGGGATGCTCAGGTCGGTTTGGCTCTGCAGCAGGTTTAATAACACTGCCAATTCACTTTGATTCAATTGCTGTGTAATGTCACCGAGGCCTGTGGAGACAGAGTAAAGCCAATATAAGAGGATGAGGCAGGGCAAAAACTTTTGCCTTCTACAACTGATGATAATATCCAGTGAATAAAGTTTCATTTTCAATGTCTCATTTTTCATGCCTCAAATTGTCATGACACAGTTTGTTTTCTTTATATAATCACTTAAAAATAAAAGGACTAACTGAAACATCTCTGCATGATGAGTAAAAGCTGTTTCAGTTTACCTTTATTTTTCAAGGTCAGTGATTTTTAACCCCTACTATATGTAAGAATTACTAAGAGAGATTTTGAAATTCAGATGCCTCAGGCCCCATTCCTAGAGATCTTGCAATTGTTCAGGACTGTTTATTTTTAAATCTTTCAAGATGATTCTAATGTGCAGCCAGCACTGAAAACCACTGTTGTAGGTGGACAGGGAAGAGAAAGTATAGTTCATAAAAACTAGTGGAACCAAAGGAGAACTACTTTGTTATAATAGATCATTATTATAGTTTTGAATATATTTAGATAACAGTCTATGGAACTAACTGCATTTAGCAATTGTAATTTAACATGACTGGATTCTAAGGTCTTATCAAAGCTAACATATACAGGGTTCCAAATTATGTGTGTTAGAGAACCATGGGTGAACTAACCTTAAATTTGGCTTACCTAATTTACTGATTTATGCCACAGATCTAACTGAGATATAGTGTTCCTTATTTCAGGAAAGGAAAATAATCTATTGTAGACTTTTCTACGCCACATGTATAAAACTTGGTTTATCTCATTTTCCCTCTAATGAGAATATAACTTCTTTATTAATGCTTCAGTGGCTAGAGAGAGGGAAAGAGAGAGAGAGAGATCCTTGCACTCGATTTTCAAAGCCTGCCAGAATGTGCTTAATAAAAGCACAAAGGATCCATCCCAGCACTGACCTATTGCATCCCCAGCCCCAGGCTCCACTTTGCCAGGAGCAGGCGGAGGTGGTGCTGGGCTGCTGTTCTTCACAGGCTCAGCACTTGTCCCTGAGGTAGTTTCTTTTCGAGAGGCTTTGGGGGGAGGTGGCTCTTCTACCACAATACCACTTTGTCGTTGCCGTCGCCGTTTCTTACTCCATAATTCATGGCAATCCTGCCAGTGGGGGAGGCTGAAAATAGACAAAATAAAGGGAAAATGTGTGTGGGAATGTAGTAGTGAGTTAACAGAGAAATGAGATTAAAATGGGAAAGCAAAGAGCAGTGGGGAATGGAAAAGTTAAGGAAAACATAAAAATAACCTGAGAAGTTAATAAATAGTACCAATATAAAAGGAATCATGGCATATATAGTTTAAGGAAATAAAAGTCCAAAAGCTTAAAAGATTTCTACAGTGAGTAATGAAGGCCTTACTATTATCGGAGAAACACCTGCTATATACTGGGTTTTCGGAAAAGTTATGACGCATTTTTGCAAGAAAAAATACATCATGACTTTTCCGACAACCCAATAAATGCCCTTATGCCAGCCAAATAGTTAAGTCTTATAACTGTTCTTGCTTGGTATAACAAGAATAAAGGAGAATTTTATTGGTCAAGTTTCAGTTGGGAATAAACAGCACAGAGATGACTGCTTGTGAGTATCTACAAAAAGTCCAGACAAAGTGGTGACTTAAATCTTGGAACAACACAAGCATCATTAAATCACCTCTGTGTAAAACCAACTTATGTGTTATTTGGTCTGTGAAGACCAAAAAAGTGATTCTTTCTTCTTTCTGCCCACTAAATTTCCATGACTGGATATTTTCATTTGTGGAGTTTATTAGAATATTTTACTATACTTCCAGACTTCCCTATAATAATACAAATAGTCCCAGTAGGTTAAATCTTACTACAATAAAGATTACCATAGCCAAAATCTCTCTATAACAAGAGTTCCCAAATTTCAGTAAAAAGCTTAGGTATTTCAAGCCACATTCAATATATCAAAATTCTAGTGCAGTAAATTTCTTTTGAACTATCAGATTTGCAGTTACTACCAACTCGTGTACTAATATCCTATCCATTTCTTTAAGATACACAGTCTTTCTCTAAGAAAGAAAGGCCTAAAAACTGATATGAAAGCTAAAATGCTGTCAGTGATCAATTCAAAGGTAAAAGATCTTTTATTTGCCAGAATGTGAGATGTGAGTATAAAACCTGAGGCTCCTATAGAATATAGGAAATTCATAAGGTTCTGATTAAAGACAAGACACATTCAAAGACCATATTTTCTACATCAAATTTCAGGATATATGACTGGACAGTGATATGAACTACTTAAAATTAGGACTGTCCTTGCAAGTGTGGGATATACATGGTCACTATAGACATAGGGGATTCAAGTAGATGGAAGAATTAAGAGCAAAAATTAGAAGGAACACCTTCAAAGAGGTTCTACAGGGCAATATGCTGGGGATCCCGGGACAAAACAAGATAGCTTGAGTCAAATTAAAGCAAATATATCTAAATCTATTCCTTGTTTTTAAAAAACATAAAGCAATAAAACCTCTTATCAACCATACTACTACTACTCAAGGATACCTCTCCATTTGGGACTCGGCCATTTGTAGTTCCTTTCAAAAATCTATTATTTTGAATTTCTCATCTAGGGGGAGGTTTAGGGTCACTGCATGGCCACCAGCACTTACTCTGGAGGGTCCATTTTGCTGAGGTCGACATCTTTAAGGAAGTCACTCTGTAGGGTCTGCTCAGCTGTACAGCGTTTGCTAGGATCTAGCGTCAGCATGTGGTCCAGTAAATCAAGTGCTGCTGAAGGAATGCTGTGGAAAGAAGAGAGAAAGAACAAGTTCATAATGATCCCACAGTTCTTAAACATGTAACCTTGTGTCAAAGGTTTCTGAATTTCCAGCACCACGTAAAACTGTAGAGAGGGGGCTGGAAGCTGGCTAAACAAGCAAGCAGATTTGCTTCCACACAGGATTTATGAAGTGCAATAATACAGGTAGAAAACATGAAGCCAGAAATTACATTCTCTTTTTGTCTTGGGAAGATCAAAAGCACTATGAGAAAATTTATATATTGATCAAAATAAAATGGTTTTCTATCATCTAAAGCCTTCAAAAGAGAAAATTACAAAAGGCTATGACAATACTCATATACTGTTCAAAAATAAAATGTTTTCCTATGGTGTGTTGCCATAATAAATTGGGACAACACTAATACCCTAGGCCAGGAAAAAGTCAAGTCCAAACACCAGCCAAATACAGAAAACAAATGTACATTTTTGCTAAACTCACAAAGAGAATTCTTCTCGTAGACGCCTTCTATATTGCTTCTTCGGTTTCATGGTATTGAAGTATGGCAGCTTGATAACATCAGGCCACACAGCTGGACAAGGGCTACCACAGAGTCGACTGAAAACAAAGCAAAAAGCAAGAACAAGGAAGTGAGTGAGTCAGCATCATGAATTCTGGAGACTCTAGAAGCAGAAGTGATTACCTCCTGAGGTCTGGGGAATCTTGGCTTATTAAACTAGAGGGCATGAAGAAAGGTAAAAATCTGACTTCACTGCTTTAAGGACAGAAGGAATAGGGCAGAAAGAACTGCTTACAGGATAGTGAAGAGAAAATACTGGCCCAATAGTCCAAAATGATCCACATACATGGTTTTGTAGAACATGTTTTTGTTTTTTTTTACTATTATAAAAGTTTATTTAACAAAAAAGTTCAACATGAAAATGTACATGACCCGATTTTTATATTGTGGTAAATATAACAGGGGCTGTGGTGAGGGGACATGTGGAAGCAGTTGATTTCTCTGGTGAACAAAGCCATTCATTTCTTTATACTCATTCCAAGGCTTCTAACATGATGGTACTATTTCCTTGAATTATCACCATTCCAATATCGTTCTGTTGCCCACTAGTTGCCATCTCCACACATTCATCTATCACAAGATTCATAAAAGTATCAAATCCCTGCAATATTCCTTGGACACGTCTGCCACTTTGTAATTTCAACGATAACTTCTTGTCCATAAATTTTTTTCAACTTGGGAGGGTGAGCTTTGCTCATGGTGCCTACTCAAGAGAGCTCAAAGCTGCCTCCAAATGAAATTCATGGCCTCCCTCACCACGTTTTTAATCCTCCACAGAGGTTTTCATTACCAACTTTGTTCTGTGTTAATGTCAAATGGCTGAGCTGGTCGTATAATTTTTCACTATAGGAAAAATTGGCAGAAGAGAGCCTAGACTGAAAAGTTTGATAGAAAACTGACTTTACTATATAACAAGTAATGACTTATATATCACCTTTAAAAAAGCCTACATTAGCCTGCTGTATGCTTTCCTTTAATCTTACTGGAAAAAAACAACAAAAAACCCAAATTCCATCCCAACTGCAGGCCTTCCTAAAATCCTCTATTATAGGTTCTATTTTATACTGTTTACACACTGTATCACTTATTAAACTGTGAGCTCTTTGAAGGCAGGGACCTATCTTATTTATTTCTGAATTCTAAAGTTAACAGAGAAAGGGAATTTTACAAAACAGGATCAATAAATGTTTGCTGAATACATCTGATCTTAATCTAACCTAAGAATGAAACAGCTATCCTGAAACTGGCATGATTTTTTTATGAAGAACTAATAAAAAATGTGCAAAGATCTAAAAAGTAGGTAGAACACAACTTCTATAAATATATAGCCCATGACAAAATATATGGTAAACCTGATTGAGTAAAGAGAAACTTACTTGGACATAAGGAGCATAAAATCATTTAGCAGAATGACTGAAAAGTGTTAGAAATTAGAGGATGAGATTACCTATCACACCTGGGCACTCAGAGCACATGCACAGCTGTACCTGATCAGTTCTAGCTGAGCCAGTTCCAGATTGGCTTGAAAAATAGGCTTCTTTGTGAACAGTTCCCCAAGGATGCATCTAGAAAAAGTAAAATTGAGAGGTCAGAAGAGAAATCCCTGGAGCCTATTTCAGGTGTGTCTCAATAAACTTTTATAGTATATCATATCAGGCTGCATCTGATATATATACCATGTTGTAAATTAGCCCCAAACTGCACTGTTTTCATAAAAGTTTTATAAAAGAAAATATTTCTTGCAGTGAAAATAGACAGTATAAAGGATTTAAATTATCCAGTACATCAAACTTTTGCCACCTATAAAGGAGATTCTATATATATAAGCAAAAACAGAGAGTCAAAAGTCTTTTTCCATCAATTCCATTGTAAATTAAGGAAATAACAAAAGACTAAAAAACACACACTTCAATTTTACAAGAATGCTCAGTAGTTCCTATAAAGAGAATATTAGCTTTTTCATTTATCTGCTTTGTAGAATGTGCGCTATGCTACTGCCCTCTTGGCACTATATTGGTAAAAAAAAAAAAAAAAAAAGTTTATTGTCATTAGCCAAGATCAGTTTCAATAGGATTTTCAGATACATTATGCTTAAACACTTTTATCATTTAGAAAAGGCCTTTCAAAACTATATTGACATATTTACAGTTTCCAAATTTCTCCACAAATTACTTATTAATTACAAAAGGAAAACTAGTAACTATTTAGTGGAAGGAAAAGGACAACACCTTAGCCAAGTGACCAAAATTAACATCACCAATAAGAGGCAAACGGGGTTGATGTTAAGTACAAATGTGATACCTTGAAAAGAACATTTATGGAGTATTCCAGCCAAAAATTCGTAACCTGAACCTATTTAGTAACTGGTCTGTATTTTTAAAAACGTAAATGTCATGAAGTTGCTAAGGAATAGCAACTAAATATATGATGCTGGATTGGATCCTCTATCAGGTGAGGTACTTGTTTCCAGGACATTATTAGAGTACTGACAAAATAAGAATATGTAATGTAAAAGTACTCTATTAAATAAAAATAGTGTATGGGCCGGCCGAGTGGCGCGATGGTTAAGAACTCACTTGGGATGCCAGAGGGCCCCGGTTCGGATCCCACATATGAGGGCCAGTGACACTGCCCTCTACAGCTAAGATGCTGAACAACAGCTCGACCTGGAGCTGGGCTGCCCTGAGTCGCCGGCGACGGCATGGGCTGCAGTCCCTGCGGCAGTGGATTGCCATGGGCTACCATGTGTGGCCAGCAGCCAGCGTGAGCGGCCAGCAGCCGCAGTGAGCGGCCGTCCAGAAGCCGGCGACTGATCTGCCTCGCCAGAGAAGAGCGCAATGATGGTGCCAACTTGGGCCAGTGAAGCAACATCCTCCACAACTAGATTGAAGAACAAAACGACAGCAACTTGTCTGTTCCCCTTCCCCCAATTCCCCAGCACTGTTCCCATCCCCCCAATTCCCCAATAAAAATCTTAAAAAAAAAAAATAAATAAAAAATAAAATAAAATAAAAATAGTGTATCAATGTTGAATTTCCTGAATTTGATAATTGTAGTGTGTTTATTTAAGAAAATATCTTTGTTCTTAGGAAATGCATATAATTAAGAGAGAAAGGAGCATGATATATACAGCTACTTTCAAATAGTTTTGGAAAAAAATATGTAGTATATTTATAAACATACACATTTTATTCTATGTATATATTGTATGTTGTATTATATATATACACACAATATACATATATGAATATAAAAGCAAATGTATCAAGATGTTAAAAATTAGTAACTCTAACATGAATGAATCTCAAAATAATTATGCTGAGTAAAAGATGCAACAGAAAAAAGCATATACTGTATTATTACATTTATATAAAATTCTAGAAATGGAAATCAATCAATAGTGTTAGAAAGCTTAACGGTGATTGACTGAGAATGGAAGGTGTGGATAGAAGAAAGATTACAAAGGAGCACACGGAAACTTTTGGAGATGATAGAATCTTGTGGTGATGGTTTCACTGGTGTATACAATATGTATGCTTTAAATATATATTCTATATCTCAATTAAAAGGTTAAAAAGTTTAGTGAATCTGGATAAAGGCTATACTAAAGTTCTTTGTACTGGTCTAGTAATTTTTCTGTACATTTGAAATTATTTCAAAATAAGCAAAAACAAATGACAAAAATTACATGAATACTTCATAATTTTTGTATGTGTGAAGTATTTCATTTTTTAAAAAGTGGGGAAAGAAAAAAATGGACAAAGGATCTCTTCTCTAGCCTGTGCTTTGAAATGAAATTTATTCACAAATACTCACAAAATCAATGTTTATATAGCTTTAAAGTTGTTTTGCTTGACTAAATTTAAGAAAGCAAAACAGACCTAGCTCTTAATTATTAGCACCTTTCTATTAACGTTTGTTAATCTCAAATGACAAATTCTTACTTCTAACATTCTCTCAAACCTTATCCAGAGATTTAAAAAACTAAAAATATTTCACTGTTTCCAGCATTAAGTGCCAAATCAAATTCCAAATACAGTGGTAAAATAAGAGACAAAAAAAAAGTTGGGGTTTTCAGATTCTAGATATAATTTGATAAATTAGTCTTTCTAGTTTCTTCCCTGATTTTCCAACTGAACTGCTCCAGCAATTCTCTGAAAAGAAGTTCCTACAAAATATCTTCAGAGAGACTACCACGGATCACCAAAGTAGTAAGTTCACATCAAAAGTCAAATAAAATCTCAATTCAATTAGCCACTGGTCTTTAAAGAAAGTCTAATTTTCTATAATTTTAATTTCCAATTGTGTGCTGTTTTTTTGTTGTTGTTTTTTTAAATTTCAGTCTGTTGGTGGGGAAGACACTGTTATGTAATCAACACTTTGCTAATGCACAAAGATGGCAGGTTGCAGGCTGAAATTATAGTACCAACAGAGCTATGAACTTTCCCTGTACATCTTAATGGGGCGTTAACTTTAGAGCCTAGTTGTGACAATTTAAATGCTAATACTGTTAAAGCAAATAGTCCAGAACACAAACACACCCAGCTTGAGTCAGTAAAATTTAACTAAAGCTTCATTTGAGTTGGGTAGGCTACGACAGAAATTATGCTCTTTTCCCTTTTTTGAATTTTGAAATAAAACCCCTGCAGTGCCCCTTTTAAAGAATCACGTTAATAGAGGGGAAGAATGGGGGAAAGTGATATACTCCACTGGCAAGTATGTATGTCAGAATCCTAAAGCATGGAGCCCAAGGACAGTGTATTATGTATAAATCATACATTATAAGAAAAAATTAACAAACATGGCCCACTGAAAATGTCTATACCCCTAACAAACAAATTGTAAATATCATTTCCCACTAAAAGGAACTAACACTCCTTAGAGAAATGGCTGATATCAATCAGTTCTGGGGCACAAAATGAGTAGGATAAGCCTGGAACCAGAAAACAAGGAAGGCAATCAAAGAGTACTATGGTTATATCAAAAGGACTAAAAAATTAACTGGAATAAACTCCCACTGGCCAAAGACTAGACAGTTTGAAAAGGAATTAACCAGAATAGATGAAAACAAATCAAGTATGTCCATGAGTTCATAATGAAGCTAAAAAACAAACCCCAAAATCCCTCTCTTTGGTCATCTTTGGAGGATGCTAGGAAACCACACTTCATTAACTTGAAAACTGATAAATAACATGAAAGAATTAAACCTTTATCCCTACTTTTTCCATATCATTTGTACCTATAGTTAGCCAAATAGGTAAGTTATTTTTATTTCAGGAAGGAACGATATAATTAGAATGTCACCACCACAAAACAACCACAAATGAATTAATGGATGTGGATGATTAATAGCTGGTAACATTTCAAAAAGAGACAATTACATATTATGTAAAGTGGTGTATGTGTAAATCTGCTCTGATAGGGATAAGTATTTTATCAGACATTGTTTAGAATTGCCTGTATAAGGTGATAATAAAAAGCAGACTAATTTGTAGTGAATTATTGTTTTTATATTTTTTAAGACGTAAATTTATTTTATTATTTATTTATTTATTTTAGCAGAGCCATCCTGCCACCTGTCGGCAGCTCAGTGGACGCTCAACTCGGACCGGGAATCGAACTGGCGACCCTGTTGCTCAGAGCTTGCACTCTTGAGCGAACTCTTAACCAACTGAGCCACTCGGCCGGCCCTTGTTTTTAAATTCTTTACAGACAATGCACCCAGTTATTGCCTGTACTCTGGGCAGAGGCTCCCACTGCCTCCCAAACCCAACTTTGATGTATTATTTACTATATAATCTGTTGGAAGTACTCAAAACCACCTGTAAAGTAGTTTCAGAGTCAGTGGGTGATTGGGAATCAAACCTGAATTCACCTACAATTTACAGAAGATAAAAGGGATGCAGAACCATGCTAAAAAAAACCCCCAAAAACCCACAAGGGTGCAATTAGCAAAATCCAGACTGTGGGAGACTCTATTGGACAAATGACCCTGTTTCTTCTAAGGAAATTGTAAGGGGACCCAAGAGAGATGGAGGAAGAATCCATAATTAAAAGACTTGAGATAATCAACTGCAGTCTATGGACTTTATTTGAACGTATTTGGATTTCAATTCAAACTATGTTAAAAGGGGAAAAAAAGACAATTGATGAAATGTTAAAAAATTGTCTGTTATTAAGAAATATTCAACAGATTTCTCTGAAACTTGGCTAAAAGTTTATTCCCATCCTTTTGAACTTAAAAAAGCTGCAAAAGGTCAATGCATAGAGAAAACAGGATACAAGTTCAACAATATGTGAGTTACAAACAAAAGAAGTGAAGGGAGCCTTACCCACAGCTCCAAACATCTATGGCTGGTGTGTAACGCTCTTCTCCTAGCAGAAGTTCTGGAGGTCGGTACCACAGAGTAATGACTTTGTTTGTATAAGGGCGACTGAAATGTAAAAAGCAATCATGACATACCTGTAAAAGGCTTCTGATGCAAAATATTTGTATATTTAAATGCAAACAGAAATATCTACCAATTAAAGATGGGGTTATTAAAACAGCTCCCTAGCAACCTAATAGTTCAAAAGTAAACTGGGTAGAAGCAGGAAATGAAATAACTTCCATTCCAATTTGGGTTGATTTATTTCCATCTAAGACTGATTCAAGAATTTAGACAGAATTTACTGTCTACAATCTAGGTGGTAACACATTTAGAAAATCAGGGAACTCTGACAGTTATTGCATCTTACAGGAACTAGGGTTTCCAAGAATAAAAAAGATTCTTTCTATTTCCCACATGTAATTTTGATGAATGCCTCACCTCTCTTCAGAGTTATAGAGTCGAGCAAGTCCAAAATCTGCTAGTTTGATTTGCCCACTGTAAAACAAAAAAACAATTATTTTCATAAGTAACAGTGGCAACCTCCAAATTATGCCTAAAAAGCCAACTGTTAATTTAGGAGTTAAAGAAATTGCAAAAATTAATTTTAACCTTTGTTCTTAGTTCTACTGTTAATGGTCACTCTCTCAGGTTAAGCCTCTTTTGACTACTCTAATTTACAAAGCCTTAGGGTTTTCTTTTTTGACAACTACTGTATTTTTAGATTTGACTAAACTAAATATTTAAATTTCTTGGCAAACAACAGTAGCTAGAACCTGAAAGACTTATTGTTGGGGAAGAAAGAAAGGGGCTATTCTAGATTAAGAGAGATTTACAATGTTATATATAGATGATGTATTATAGAACTGTACACTTGAAACCTATGTACTTTTATTAACCATTGTCACCCCAATAAATGTAATTTTAAAAAATTAAATTAAAATTTAAAATTAAGAAAAAAAAAAAGAGATTTAAGAGGCTTAGCAACAAATCCAATTCATAATCCTTGACTGATTCTGGTTTGAACAAACTAGGTATATACAAAAGACATTTTTGACATGAATGAAAAAAATGTAAAATATGGAATGACAGAAGATAATAGGCAATAATTAATTTTGATAAGAGTATTTAGGGGTCAAATGTAATGATGTCTGTAATTTACTTTAAAATAATTCAAGTGGAAAAATAAAAAGAAAGCAAATATAGTAAAATGTTAATTGTATATGTATTAATTATCTCAATTTATTATGAAAAATTTGACATTTTTTATAATAAAAAGTAAACAACTATGTGGCTATTAACAGATTTTTTTCAAACAGGAAACACAGCTTTGATCTGAGCAAACAATTATTATGATGAATGAGGCTCCTTCTACTAACCCATTGCCATCACTTCCTATACTAGGATATACAACTATGGCCTTAGAGGGGTTCTCAAACTTTAATATGAAATAAAAATCACCTGGAAAGCTTGTTAAACATTTCCTGGATGGAGCCCATTCCCAGATGTGCTGAATCACTAAGGGTCACAGATCATAAATTTGAATTTCAAACAAGTCCACAGGTGATGCCAACACTGCTGGTCTGAGAGCCATACTTCAAGAACCACTCCCTTAAAGGGATCACACCCACATTTCACTCTAAGTATTCTGACTTTGACAGTGATGTCAAGTAATATTTTAATAAACTGCAACATGAAATGTTGGGAAACTATTTAAAAACCATTTATTAACTATTTTGGATTAATCATATTTATTTAAATTCTAACATAGCCTATTTATTTACAGTTACAGCTTGTATTTATACCTCTTGGGGAATGAAAGGCCAGCTCACTTTTTTTTAAGGAGTTGGGGATATCTCAGGTGCGTGATAGCTCAGGTCAGGCAGAAAAATGAGATAGAAAAAAAGAGGTTATGATAGGAGGTGCTCCTCAAAATATTAGCAATGGGACACAACAGTAAAACAAGGTAACTACTACAGGCATAACTCGTTTTATTATGCTTTGCTTTATTGCACTTTCATCAGCATGGAGGCAAGATACCCCAACAGCAAAAAAAAATTAGGACTCACTGAAGGCTCAGATGATGGTTAGCATTTTTTAGCAACAAAATATTTTTAAATTAAGGTATGTATGTTGTTTTTTTTAAAGCTGTTGCACTCAATAGACTACAGTATAGTGTAAACGTAACTTTTATGTGTACTGGGGAACCAAAAATTTGTGATTTGTTTTATTGTGATATTTGCTTTATTGCGGTGGTCTGAAATCGAACTTGCAATATCTCTGACGTATGCCTGTAACAACAAAATTTTATATTAAATCAACCCTTATCATACCTAGTAAAAATTATGGTCATCTTACCTACTTTCCTCAAATATCATTACATTTTAAAGTTCAATTTGAAAGCAAATTCTGAGAAAAGCAAAAAGGAAAGGAATAGCTGACTTAAGCCCTATACTGAGACAAAAAGGGTTTCTCAAATTTCTTGGCATTTCTCTTACTCTGAAAGCCTGAGGTGATCCAAGATTCAAGACATATAGGATGACTCAAAGTTAAAATGGCCATATATATAGTTATAAAAAATTCATCTCGACTTAAACATCACCAGCACCTGGCAAATTTCATAATCCATCCCCTGCCCCCCGCCACTCTCAGTAAATAACCTTCATTGAAAACAGAAGTCATCTGGTGAGGGCTACTTAACATCCTCTTTTACCTGTAAACTTTTTGCATCTATAACCTTCCTTCCTTCTTTTCCTTCAATTACAGAAAAAGTGCGTCAATCTCTTCTTGTTCAAGGATAATCAACACCTACATTTGTGGCTACTACCTCCTCTGGCCTTGATCCCATCTCTAGAACCTTGCACCTTTAAATTATTTTGGTTCTTTCCTGAATCTTCAATGTCTCCCTCTCTATTGATTTTCTTTTCCCTTAGCATTTAAATATGCTCAAACCTCTGCATCCTTAAATAAAAAATAAAAATGGAAAAACTAAAATAAAAAAAATTAAAGACATACTACCATCACCTTCCTATTAATTGTGCTACCCACCCACTTAGCCCACACTCTCACCACTGACCTTTTAATTTTCATATTCTTATTAGATCTTATAATGTCTGCATCATCTTACATCTATGATCACTCACTTCTTTTTTTTTTTTTTTTTTAGATTTTTATTGGGGAATTGGGGGGATGGGAACAGTGCTGGGGAATTGGGGAAAGGAGAACAGACAAGTTGCTGTCGTTTTGTTCTTCAATCTAGTTGTGGAGGATGTTGCTTCACTGGCCCAAGTTGGCACCATCATTGCGCTCTTCTCTGGCGAGGCAGATCAGTCGCCGGCTTCTGGACGGCCGCTCACTGCGGCTGCTGGCCGCTCACGCTGGCTGCTGGCCACACACGGTAGCCCATGGCAATCCACTGCCACAGGGACTGCAGCCCACGCCGTTGCTGGCGACTCATGGCAGCCCAGCTCCAGGTTGAGCTGTTGTTCAGCATCTTAGCTGTGGAGGGCAGTGTCACTGGCCCTCATATGTGGGATCCGAACCGGGGCCCTCTAGCATCCCAAGTGAGTTCTTAACCATCGCGCCACTCGGCCGGCCCTGATCACTCACTTCTTAAACTTGCCTATTTTGCATTCATGATTTATTTTCTTCTTCCTTCTCTGACCATCTTCTTGGGTTCTATCGTCTGACATCTTTTCTATGCTTGATAATTCCTGAATCTATACTACTAGTTTGGAACTCCCATGTGACCATATGCCTATTAGATATCACTAACCTGGATATACAAGACATATCCAAAAGAGATTTACTCTTTACCCCACCCATCCTGCTCTTTTTGTAATCCTTACATCGACCATAGTGCCACCCATCTAGCAAGTTTCTCATCATAAATCCGTGAGATATCTTAAAGCACTTTCATTCCCTACCATTCACTTTGTTATCAGTTTATTGATCTACCAAGTCCATCCTTTTGATTTCTATTAGCAATGTCTTGGCTAGTTCAAGCACATATTTATTACGGTGTTCTTAATCTTAATAGATCTCCTTGCCTCCAGTCTAAACCCCACATAGTGACTTTTCTAAAACAAAGACTTATTGTGTCTCTCCTCTATCTAAAATGATTTGGTCTCATTTATACTTGTATAATTAAGATATAATGAACATCATGGAGCCCAGCACTACTCTCCTCCCTCTCTCATCAACTGCTTTCTCTTCCTTGTACAGTTGTACAGTTCAGGACTTCTTACCTTTCTTTCTAGGCCATCTCACCCAGAAGTCTCTGTGTAGACAAAACTAAATGGGCAAGGGCAGAGGCTAGATGGATCAGACTAGACTATGAGACTCCTGCATCCTGCTTAGCTTCCTGAATATGGGAAGTCAGGAACAGAAAGGGGCTTGACCCACCAGAAAGGACACCAAGCAGGAATGCAGTTATTCCCTGGCCTGAGACATCCCCCATGGAGGAGCAAAAGGACCAGAAAAAAGTATATTAATACTGTAATCCAGAAAGCTGCAAGCTGATGGTCATCATTAAATTCTAGAAGCATTCTTACTATGGATGTAGATTAACCAAGCCTAGCTTTAATGAGAATTGTGGGTCAGAGATAGCAACAGAAAGGAATAATCTCTTACCATGTTTTATCTCATAAAGATATTTAAGTACAAATATATACATTTTATATATTTTAAAAATTTAATACAATGAACTAATTGTTTAATTTAAAAACAAAGAATTAACTGAGCCAATACCCTTTAATGGCTGTCACATATAAAGTTTAAGTTCCTCAGTGACATACACAAGATCCTTAAATTGGCTCCTTGCAACTGTCTCGCTTCACCCTTCTAGCCCTAGCAAAATGACTATTTACAGTTTTCCAGACATATTATATTATTTTCACATTTATGTGCTTTTGTCCATGCAATATTTTTGGCCTAGAAACTTAACCCTTTGTTGTCAGTCTTTCTGATAAATTCCTATTTATTCCTCAAGATTGCATCTTCCCAAGTGCTTCCAAATTCAAGAAAAAAAAAAAGGTCTTAATAAATGTTTACTGAATTGAGCAATTTATTTGTTTAGCTACGCTACTAAACTCTGAGCTCTCCAGTGACCAACCATCCCATGTGGAACTTTTAGTGCTAAAACCAAGACAGTCCTGGGGTCACCACAATCCACAAAGACAAAAAATATGTCAAAATCATTCCATATTCCTATCTAGATAATGTTTACCAAATATAATTGAACAGAAATGTTTAAAACAATGGGTGAATCAAAGATGGCTGTAAACAAGCCAATTTCCTAAAGAAGTAAACACTGGCCTGATTCCAATGGTACCAGACTTACTTTTTATTCCTTAACAGACAGGGCTATTACCAAAGACTAGCGCTCATAACATATCCGATATCATCAATGCAGTTTAGGCAAATAGCCAGGGAGGAAGAAAGCAGGTGATAAAAACTTCTGAAGAATTAACACTGTCATCACCAAACTCATGTTTGTCTACACTGTTAAGACCTGGGAGTAAGTGCTAGGTAGAAAGGTCAATCACCAACTACACCTATGTTTACTATGACATTCGATAAGTGAGAAAGTCTCAAAAGCACCTAAAAGAGCAGGCACATTTCTCCCCACTAAACAAGGGAGAATTTCACTAAGATCCCAATGTCTGTCTGAACTTGGCTAGGACCACAATATTATTTACTAACTATGGCAAAAAAACTCTGAATACTCCTGTATGATGTGATTCCTTAAAATGTTTGCAATTAAAAAAACCTTCAGGGCCGGACGAGTGGCGCGATGGTTAAGAACTTGCTTGGGATGCCAGAGGGCCCCGGTTCGTATCCCACATATGAGGGCCAGTGACACTGCCCTCTACAGCTAAGATGCTGAACAACGGCTCAACCTGGAGCTGGGCTGCTGTGAGTCGCCGGCAACAGCGATGGCGTGGGCTTCAGTCCCTGTGGCAGTGGGTTACCATGGGCTACCGTGTGTAGCCAGCAGCCAGCATGAGCAGCCAGCAGCCGCAGTGAGCGGCCGTCCAGAAGCCGGCGACTGATCTGCCTCACCGGGGAAGAGCGCAATGATGGTGCCAACTTGGGCCAGTGAAGCCACATCCTCCACAACTAGACTGAAGAACAAAAGGACAGCAACTTGTCTGTCCCCCTTCCCCCAATTCCCAGCTCTGTTCCCATTCCCCCAATTCACCAATAAAAATCTTTAAAAAAAAAAAAAACCTTCACACAATGTCAGAGGGGTAGTAGATTGGGGGAGGGAGGTTATCACTTTGTGAAGGGTGTAAATGTCAAACTTATTACATTGTTTTGTATACCTGAAACTAAAAAACAAACAAAAAAACCCCCCAAAACAACAAAAAAACCCCTTTACAATCCTCCCTCTGTTAATTCCTTATTAACAATGAGTCTGCACTCTGCTGATCAGAATACCCCTATGGTAAGTTGTTCCTAATGTATAAACATCAGATGCATGTAAATGCAAAAAATGGCATTATTGGGTTTACCTATAACCCCAATTAACTAGCTGAAACTAAGAGGGTCAGAAGAGAGGAGAAAATGCTTATCCTCATTTGATTTTACTAAATTACCTGTTGTTCAGCAAAATGTTAGAACACTTAATATCCCGATGCAGGAAATTCTTTTTGTGACAGTAATCCAATCCTTCCATTAGCTGTTTCATGAATGACTTGATATGGTCTTCAGAGAAGTGCACCAAACCAGATTCTAGCAGTCCCATTAAGTCGTGGTCCATATACTCAAATACAAGGTAAAAGGCACCTATGTAAGATGAAAGAAAAAATTAAAAACAAGAGAAAAAAAAAGTATTAAATGATAATGCCTCAAATTTTAATATAATTTTGAAGATGACCACAAAACTCTCTGGAACAACCGCTTAATTTTATAGATGAAGAAAGTGAAACTCAGAATAGTTGTATAGCTTGCCCTTTCTAATAATAAATAACAGAACTACTTTTTAAATTAATCTTCTGACTCCTAATCCAGTGCTCTTTGGACTAGTTATGTCTCGAGGGGGACAACTGCCCTGATCAGGTTTTATTATTAGTCTTTTATGATCTAAGTCAGTTGGCAAATTACAGACCTTGGGCCAAATCCAGTCTGCTTGTCTGTTGTAAATAAAGTTTTATTTGTAACACACAACCATGTCCATTTGTTACATATTGTCTATGACTACTTCTGCAGAAATCTTTACCTTAGTAAACAGGACTCACATGCCTGGGCAGTACGATCTATTCAGTATAAATTATTAGTGAAATTGATAGTATTTTAAGAATTGAGGGCCAGCCAAGTGGCGCATTGGTTAAGAGTTGGCTTGGGATGCCAGCTCTGAGCAGCAGTGCCCCGGTTCGGATTCCACATGAGGGCCAGTGACGCTACGCCCTCTACAGCTAAGATGGTGAACAACAGCTCGACCTGGAACTGGGCTGCTGTGAGTCACTGGCGATGGCATAGGCTGCAGTGGGGCTGGACGGCAGCTGGGGTGTGGTTTCGTGAGATTCAGTGTGCCGCCGTGAGCGGCCGTCCAATGGCTGGCGAGCGACTGCCTCAGCCAGGAAGAGCGCAATAATACCAACATGGGTCAGTGAAGGGACATCCTCCACAACTAGACTGAAGAACAAAAGGACAGCAACTTGTCTGTTCCCCTTCCCCGATTCCCCAATACTGTTCCCCTCCCCAAATTCCCCAATAAAATCTTAAAAAAGAATTGAAAGAAAGGTGAATCATCTCATTAAACTCCCTAAATTTAGAAATCGATAAAAAAAGTGCACTAAGAAAACTGTAAAACATTTGAAATCCACACTATCATTCCACTTGCGACAGGGTGCATGATAGAGAAATATTGTAACATAAGAAATACTAGACCTAGTTAGACATTGAACTATCCAGTCTAAAAGTCTGTCTCGTAGTAGCATAAAGGCAAGGATTCTTAATCTAGGGGGTAGGCTTCAAGGATTCTTCGAACTCTCTGAAACAGTATACAACATTTTAAAGGTATTTTTTTGAAAAATGGATCCATGTTTAAAGAGTCCATGACTCCAAAAAAGTTAAAAACCACTGCATTAAAGGAATATCTTAAGAGATTTAGCTACAATCTCATACAAATTTATAAGAATACACTAAAATTGCAAAGATAAGTAGACTAAGGACACAAAAAGACAACTCAGAAAAGAGAAAGTAAATAAAATTGATAAACATGCAAAAAAATTCAGAAGTAATACAAGAAATGCAATCCAAAGTATCATACTTCACCTATCAGGATGATAATTTTTAAAAAATATCCACTGATGTTAGGGACCATCAGTGGATGGGCACTCACTGATGGGACATAAATTACTGTCTTGAAAGCAACCTAACATTAAATACGAAAACCCCTTTGACAAGATAATTCTACTTCTAAGAAACTATATTAATAAATAAATCTAAATGCAACGATTAATGCCCAAAGAAGCTCAATACAGTGCTATTATATATTATATATATGTATAAAATGGCAACTAACTGCTCAACAGGGGCTGCTGAAGTAAATCTGGATTCATCTACTTGTATGTACAGTCATTAAAATGTGTTAATAACATGGAGAATTTCTTATAACAAGTTATAAACACTAAATATACTTTGATCTTAGCTACGTTAAAATAAATATGTATAACATAAAGTACTGGAAAGAAATATGCCAAAGTACTAATACTGTTGTGGGTTTCTATGGATGGTGGTATACTGGGATGGAGCGAAAGAGAAGTGATTGCCATTTTCTTTTTCTTATTCTTTTACATTTTCAATTTTTCCACAATGGACATGCAGAAAAACATCTATCCATCCATTATTTTTTTTAAAAGAATTTAAACAGTACATGGTAAATTATTTAAGCAGTACAGAATGGCATGGATGAAGTCTCTCTCCAGAAGCAATCAATTAACATTTTCTTGTGCATCCTTACAGAATTAGCTACACATTGTATTATGTTTATAATCAGAAGACACACCCCAAAAATAAATCTAGTATTCTTAGTTCTATGCAGATCTAACTTTCATAAATTTATCTGAATACTGTTGCATAAGCACCATTTATTTGCTTTAAAACTATCTACCAAACTCAAGAGATGCTACTCCCCTACTGCTAATATCTTTTGAGACTCTGTAAATAAGTCCAGCTTAACTTTATCAGTTACCTTCCTAATTTTATATACTTCAATCATATTCTTTCTGTAAAATTTATTTTTAACTATAGTTGACATACAATATATTAGTTTTAGGTATACAACATTGTGATTCAACTTTTATATACTTTATGAAGTGATCACCACAGTAAGTCTAGTAACCATCTGTCACTGTACATAGCTATTTCAATATCATTGACTATATTCCCTATGCTGTACATTCCCCTGACTTATTTTATAATCGGAAGTTTGTATATTCTTAATTCCCTTCCCCCCATCAAATTCTCTCTTAACATTCCAGATTATATTCACAGATGCCATCTCTCCACAGTTGCCCATGTCTAAACCTTCATATTTGCTTCAATAAAAGTAGGTTAAATGTCATATGCAGACTACTTCAAACATAAGTATGGAAAAAATGAACAATTTTACCCTCCAAATACAGACAAAGGTTACGAACCCAGGAAAACAAACCACTATGTACCTGAAGAAGACTTTTAGAAATACCTGCTTTGAATTCTAAACCATGTAAGTGCAAAAGTATTGGATGCATATGAAAAATAACCAGAAGGGATGATGTACAAATCAGAGTAAGAAACAAACTCATAGATACAGATTACTGATGGTTGCCAGATAAGAGAGGGGTGAGGAGATGGGCAAAAAAAAAGGTGAAGAGGATTAAGAGGTATCAACTGTCAATTATAAAATCAGTCACGGGGATACAATGTAGAGCATAGGGAATTTGGTAATATCATAATACGTAACTAAGTATTGTGACAACTGGTTACTAGACTTATCACGGTGATCACATTATAAGGTATATGAATGTCTAAATCACTGTTTAACACCTGAAACTAATATATGGTTTGTAAAGTATAATTAAAAAGAAATTTAAAAAATGAGAGTAACTGATAAATCTGGGTTTTAATTTCCATTATTACTATAATTTGTAAAAAAAAAGAAAAAAAAGACTTTAAAATGTTGGTTGGATGAGGACCTCATAACTGTTTATATGCTGACCTTATTAGGTGTTATAGCAGACTCTAATTTTAATGATTAACAGTAATTTTTAAAAGTATAAGAGTACACTGATAAAGAATGGACATTTCATAAAATAAGCACTGCTCAACATAAGAGCAATCTACTAACATCTTAATGCTGGTATAGATTCAAAAAGTAAGCTGGACTTTAGGACAAACTGTTAAAAAACTGAAACAGGCATACAAGCTAAGAAAGGAAAATAAGATGTACCAGTCTACGCTGTAGAAACATAGGTCTTTGCTCGTACCTTTGTCCTTCTTGAAATCCAGTGCATCTTGTTTATCTGTGACAATTTCCTTCATGTTAACAACACTTTGGTGGATTAGCTGACGAAGGATTTTGATCTCACGAATGGCTGTGATTGGGAAGCCCTCTTTTTCATTGTCTAGTCTCACCTTCTTCAGGGCGACTAGCTCTCCTGTCACAATAAATTCAAAATGTTACATCATCAATTAGCATTTTTTGGCCACCATCGTGAACCAGCCAATATATGTCCTTGCTCTGAAAGACAGGCTTAATGCCTACTTTAATGCTTTATGCCAGATACTTTTATATCTTAAAAAATAAATCCCTAAGTTCCCTTTCTTATTTTTGAATTTTTTTAAGATTTGAATTTTTAAATTTCATATTCAGTTAGGCCTAAAAATTTTGGTTATTAAAATATACTAATAGTTAAACTACTTTACCTTCAAGGACTAACTCCTTACCAAACAAAGAGCAACTTACACATTTTATTTTTATTCTCCCTTAAATTCCAAGCAAACTTATTATAAAACATTTACAATAAACAACAAAAAAGAAGGTTTTAAACAGTAATAATTATACTACCCTTTTGGGAAATTTTAGTCTATTTAGTAACTTTTGGGAGACCAAATTAGAACTCAAAATTTACTTTTGCTAAATCCACTTAAGACATTAGTACTGCTAACTTTTTAACCTTCTGACATCTAGAACTTTGTGGCAATATTTACCCGTGTCTTTGTCCTTGGCTTTATATACTTGGCCATAGGTTCCCTCTCCAATAATTCCAATAATGTCAAACTTGTCCACACAGCGTTTCCCCCAGTCACTTTCTGTTTGTCTTCTTTCTCCATAACGAGGACAACAAATTCTAAAAATGGGAAAACAAAAATAAAAACAAAGTTAGTTTTAAAAATTAAGTCTATTCAAAGAAAACAATTATTTTATATCTTTGCCTCCTGAATCTTCTATGAATTTTATTAAAAAGGCAGGAATTGGGCCGGCCGAGTGGCGCGATGGTTAAGAACTGGCTTGGGACGCCAGAGGGCCCCGGTTCGAATCCCACATATGAGGGCCAGTGACACTGCCCTCCACAGCTAAGATGCTGAACAACAGCTCA
>NW_017731390.1:4301470-4305077 GCF_001890085.2 Hipposideros armiger | reverse complement strand
AACGCCCTCCACAACTAGACTGAAGAACAAAACAACAGCAACTTGTCTGTTCCCCTTCCCCCAATTCCCCAGCGCTGTTCCCATCCCCCGATTCCCCAATAAAAATCTTAAAAAAAAAAAGGCAGGAATTACGTGATATGAAATAAATAGTTTGAACAGTCTCTCACAATGGCTAAAACACAGATTTTTTACTTCAGAAAGACTAAAACCAAATAATACATTTGGTCCTACTTACTGACTTCTATTGAGTATTGGCTTTCTTAACTATAGAATGGAAAAATAATCCCTACAACATAAGGTTACTATAAAAATAAAATATAAAGCTTTGGCAATAATATATACTCAATAAATAGTAACTATTTTTATTAAGAGAGGAATGCTAACAACCAGGAGATCAAACCCAGATTCCTCTACGTTTATGGCATGGTAATTTGTGTTTCGGGGGGGGGGGGGGGAATCCCACATCTAATAATTTTTCATTAATGTATACATAATTGACACAACCTGAATAGAAGAACTTTTTTTTTGGTCTTCAATACACCAAATATTATGAACGCAAAAGATACAATGGGGTCAATGTTTGTGGTATATTTGAATTTGGGAAATTATTGCTTTTCTAAAAAACAAAGACGGGTATCAGTGGAAGCTGATGAATGGGTTTCCTCAGTAGGCTTTAATCCATTAAAATACAATAAGACACACATTAGGCCCAATCTTTTATGATCTTACTAGTGTGGGTTTTAAGAAAAAGTGTGAGAGTTAGGCCCAAAGGTTCCTTACTATAGTAAAAGGATTATAATTAAACTATAATAAAAGGATTGTAATTAAGGATAGGTCCCTCCAAAAACTCACTTTGGTCTTTTTTTATATGGTTGCTGAGGTGGTGTGATTGCCTTTGGTTCTGGCGAGTCTGGGGGAGATGGATCTCCACCAGGGAGCTCTGGAGGAAGAGGGAGGTCTGTGAGCAAGTGACGTGTCCTTTGTTCCTTCTCTTTCTTCACAGGTTTTGAAGGTAGAGTTTCTTTTGGACTAAGCAATAGAGAGGAAGAGAAGAAAAAGATCACAACTAAAGGATATGCAAATAAAACTTTCAAAATTTATGATGTCTGGCTATTAAAAGAGTACAAAGATTTTACTTTTAAGGGGAAAAATCCTGTAATATAAGGTAAGAAAATGGAGTTTATCAAAGTTAAACATACTTGGATTTTGCAAAAAGAAACCTATACTAGGAAAACAATGAAACTTTTTGACTATTACTTGTAAGTCTAACAAGCTCTTCCTTTAATATCCTTCCTAAGATTCTATTTGAATTTTTACTGAGATGAAATAAAATATCGGAAGTAATCATTTTAAATTCACAATGTACTACTGCAACTCAAGGAGTCACCAAACCTACTCTGTATTTTAGCCAGCAGAGGTTTAAATAAGGAATGAAAGCTCAATAATGTACCACTACTATGTTACTAAAGATGTGGAGAGAATCTGGAAAAAGGAAGTCGTATTTTAGAGTGTTTTGTAAGAAAAACAACTAAGCTTAAAATCAAAATTAGTGAAAAATACACTGATTTATTGTTGGTTTGGAAGCAAAAGGCAACCACACCTGATCAGCCAATGTGAAAAAAATAACCTTCAAACTAAAAATCTAAGGAGAAAGAGTCCAAGCAACTATTTCAGAATCATTAAAGCAGGTCTCTCATGATAATCAACAAATTACAGCAGTCAGTGAGGAAAAAGAAAGGATGACTTTTCTGGAATAGATTAAAAAAGTCAGTTTTCAGATCCAATTTTTTTTTAACTATCTCAATTTATTTATGAGTAAAGGAAGGATTTTGTGCCATGCATGTCCTCAGAAAAGATAATGTGGCATACGAATTCATGCCTACAAATAAAACCATGCTAGATCATTAGCCTTTTGTATTCCATCACAGTATCAGAAGGTTGAAAAGCACCTGAGAATCCTAACTACAGTAGGAGCCTCCTCCACTTTTCTGACAAGTGGCTATAAAAAAAATTGTTTTTCTTTTTAAAGCAGACTGTGACTAAAACACTAGATTTCCATTCACAAAACTTGCTCTGAGTTACTTTCGAACAGCTTTACAACATGCCTGGGTAGGCTGATGATTTTTGCTACTCCAAACAATACTTTTCTTGGGAAACAAGCTCTACGGCTAGTTACTCCCATCACGTTGGTTTAGTTTAACACTAATTTCTAGAGGCCTGGTACAATGCAGTTGATAAGTATAGGGATGGAAGGCTTAAAAAGTAGATCTTAGACGAGGAAACATCATCTTTCATGAATACTTCCACAGAATCCTAAAGATCTATCTATACCTTATATCTTTTTGAAGCATACTGCTGCCCTGTGTGTGTGAAACAATCTCAAAAGCTACCACTTCCCACCAATTTTCATCATTATAATCTCTTGGAAATCAAAATAGAATCTAAGTTAGTTTGAACCATGTCTTCTTGATGGAGTACAAGATGATAATCTGAAACTTTCTGTTAAATTACTGACACCAATGAACATACATTATTATAATTTGCACTACGATTTTTCTACCCTGGGAACACAGCCTATTACCAGAAAACTCGAGTGCAGGACACAACATAGATTTTTTAAATTTCCCCAATTTTTAAGACATTCAGATAAAGAAAATTCCTCATTTCTTAACTACTAATGTCAGAAATTTCAATTCCTCATGATTCAGAAATACATTATTTCTTGGTTTTGCTTCACAAGAATCAAAGTATCTGAATTATCTCACCATCATTTCATCTAAGTTCAGTCTATGTTTTTTATATTTAGGTCTCGTTTTTTCCAGGGTTTATTTTATGGGTTTAAATATAATTTGCCACTGTGAAAATGAACATTGCTTCTGAAAAGAAATCACATTATTAGCATGCTTACTTCAAGAAAGAGTGTTTCATAGGATGTGTATATCCTACCAAGTCAGGGCAACAAGATGAAGAGAGGTCAAATTCTATTTCAACAAATACCAAATTACCAAAAATATTGGAATAATGATGGCCCATAAAATTGCAATGCTTAACAACATTACGGTCATTAGCCTTTAGTGGAGGGTACTCAGTAAAATATAGCTCTTTACAGTGTGGAGGACATATGGATGTTGAGAGAGTCTAACATAGAGAAACAGACACTGAAAATCTAAGTCATTACTTATAGATGTAGTAACAGGAAGTGCTGATCTACAGAGAGGGCCAAGAATTTGTCCAAAGCCCATTGTCCATTATCCACAGTGAGATATCAGATGAGCAGGGACTGAAACTCAGGCTCCTGACTACCAGCAGGGCCCTCTCCTTCCCACTCCACTCCAACTGGGATGCTTTACTGATGGGGTGAGACAGGCAGGGGCTGAGGAATGGCGGGGAGTGGACTCCCTCACAGTGCTTGCCCACAGCTGTGAGTCACCTAAGGGGGTCTGGGGGTCTACCTTGCCTTTTCAGGAGAAAGAACCATCTCATTAAGAACAGAAACCCTTGGGGCTGGCTGAGTGGTGCACTGGTTAAGAGCTGGCTTGGGACGCCAGAGGGCCCCGGTTCGGATCCCACAGATGAGGGCCAGTGACACTGCCCTCTACAGCTAAGA
>NW_017731390.1:4279229-4299892 GCF_001890085.2 Hipposideros armiger | reverse complement strand
AGTTCTTAACCATCGCGCCACTCGGCCAGCCCTCTTTTCTTTTTTTAAATTGGGGAATTGGGGGAGGGGGCCAGCCAAGTTGGTGTTCTTCAATTTTAGTTGTGGAGGGCGCTATCTGGCTTCCTGTCGGCAGCTCGTGGCCTCTAAGCTCAAGGTGCTGTGTTACGATCTTAGTTGCGGGTAGTCATAGCCACCATCTCATGCGGGAGTCGAACCAGCAGCGTTGTTAAGAGCGCGCATTCTACTATCCACTGAGCCATCCGGGTGGCAGCTCAGCTCAAGGTGCAGAGTTCAGTCTTAGTTGCGGGCAGGCGTAGCCCACCATCGAACAGGCAGTCTTATTATTAGGAGTATGTACTCTCACCAGCTGAGCCATCCTGCCATCTGTTGGCAGCTCAGCGGCAGCTCAGCTTGGGCATAGCATCACTGGCCCATGTGGGAATCGAACCAGCTGCCCTGTTGCTCAGAGCTCATGCTCTTAAGCTAACTCTTAACCAACTGAGCCACTTGGCCGGCCCGATCCTTTCTTTTCTATAAGAGCTCAATACTTTAAATAAACAGCCTTTAAGAATAATGTAGACACACACACACACACACACACACACACACACACACACACACACACTAGTGTAGACTCTACAGAAGTCTGATAAACTCCAAATGAACCAGGCTATCTTAAAAAGAGAGAGAGAGATTTTTAAAGACCCTGTGCGGTTGGTTAACTGAAATTTAAATAAACAGTATACAGATATCTCTAAAAGTAGGAGATCCTCATGAACAACTATGTTCATGAAGAATGTACTATACTAAGGTGGATGTTTGGCAGCCTTTATTCCTTGAAACCAAAAATTAAAGACCATGAATCATAAAGGCTTTTGCAATACCATTAGTTAAATTCACTCCTGCATTTACTACCTGGTTAATACACTCCTGCCCAATCTATACATTTGAAAGAAAAGTTTCATTCTTTTCCTAAAAGGATTTCACCTAAAGAAGACAAATCCTCTAATGCAAGGTTTACATTATCCATGTGCCAACTGATTTCTTAACTACATGCCCAGTATCATTTCACAGAAGCCCTGACTCTGGCTCCTTTAGTAGTTTTACTTACTCATTCAAATAACCAATATTTACTGATTGCATTTTGAGTTCTATGTTTGAAACACTGCAGATAATAAAAAGATGGATAAGTCACATCCTCAATATTTAAGGTGCTGAAATTTCACATAAGAAGATAGAGAGGAATATAAGTGAGTTCCATATGCAACTTTTAGATTTCTTCCTGAAGTTTTCTTACATAACAATTATTTTTCATGTGAAAGATAGGTACAGAAGATAGGTACAGCTGGTACATGGACAGAGTGGCACCAAAAAAAGTCTCTGTGTGTGTGTGTGTGTGTGTGTGTGTGTGTGTGTGTACACAGGACAAAAACAAAAAACCATCTTAATTTAAAATGTATAGTGAAAAAATAAAATTGATAGTGGAAATCTTCATTTCCATTTTCTACCTTTAATAATTTACTTAAATGTATTACATGTGTAAAATAGCTGATGATCACATATTTAAAAATAATTACACTGGACTATAAAATAAAATATAGTTATACTTTCAGAACAGAATTGATACATAACAAAAAGTTTTAGGGCCGGGTGAGTGGCTCAGTTGGTTAAGAGCTCGCTCAAGAGTTTGAGCTCTGAGCAACAACGGTTCGAGTCCAGCCCGAGCTGAGCAGCCGCTGAGCTGCCAATAGGTAGCAGGATGGCTCAGCAAAAAAAAAAAAAAAAAAAAAAGTTTTGCTCACTTCATTCTCTCATACACATTCTTAAAGATAGCCACAAATACTCAAATAAGCACTGAATGGTCTTATTTTACTCTTCATCCCGTCTGAAAGATAGAAATCCCATCTATCAAAGGCATTCCACCTCTGAAAATCTGCAGTCTACACTGACACATGGTGGGTAGGTAGGTTCAACAGTTATTTGGTTAGCTAAGTAAACATTTTAAAATGAAGATTCTTAGCCACACTGATATTGTTCCAGCCACTATATAAAGTAATATTTAAATGAGGATCTTGTGGCTGGATAATGGCCTAGGGTTCCTCTGGATAATGCTCAACTATTTCCTTTTCCAACAAAAACTATAAAAAACACATAGCTTGTATCTGTAAGTACACTGTGAACCTCAAATAAATTTTTCTACATACATTTCAGGTTCTGTTCTTTTCCTTTGTAGTTCTCAGTATGTGGCAGAATTCATAAATACCTATTAACATTAGAAAAAGCATGTGGAATTTTCCTTTAAAATCAGATTTACCACTACGAATAATAATACCCTTCTTTTAAATAGTCGTTTTCTCCCCACTTATTGCACTTGAATCTTTTTAAAAGACCCAAGGAGTAGTCTAGAAAAATAGACCTAAAAGGGTTAAGTGTGTCACTGTTTGGGTAACCTGTCACTTTGAAAGTAATGGAGGTCTGGGAATTGGTCGAGGGTATAAGATCAGTGGTACTTATTTTTGTACTTACAACGAATATTCGATTTAATAAAAGAAACTTACATCCTAGAGAACCAGGAGGCAGGACCTCAGTAGAAAAAACAGTAATACAAAGTCTGTCATGGTGTACATCACTGCTAAATCATGTTTATTTGGTGGTACTTGCCTAGTTAGCCCTGCCAAGAAATTAAATAAATATATTTCCTAACGCCTTCCATAAAATCAGATTCACGCTTCACAATCATTTCAGTTCTCAATACTCAGAGGACTCATTACAATTAGAGCTTTCCCCATCACCCCATTGTGAATTTATATTCTAATTAGCAAAAATTCTACATATTGTTCTTTTGCTTCTTACAGGATAATTGTTTTTTTTAAGTAGCACTTTTTGAAATAAACCTGGTTTATTTTTCTCCTGGATAAGGAGAAAAAACCAAACAGCTATAAAAGACATTTTGGGGACCACTGAAGATATTCAATAGTATCATTATTATTGATATAATGCTATTGATATTACATTATTAAATCAATAGCTACGTTTTTTAGGATAAAGTTATTATGACTATGTGGTAAATGTTCTTATTGTTAGGAGAGACATGTTAAAGTATTCAGAAGTAAAGTGTCAAATATCTAAAGTTAGAGCAAATGTGGCAAGAAGTTAACAATTATTGGTGAATCTAGTTGAAGAGTATAAGAGTGTTAAGTATCATTTTTAAAATTTTTTCTACAGCTACTAAAATTTTCAACATAAAAATTTAAGGAGAAAAACACTTGATTTTTTTAAACTTTGAATCAAAATTACTTATCAATAAATAAACTTATGATAAAAAGGGTCACTAGGTCTTCTTTCTAAGTAATGATGTCATTAATATGGACTTTTCCACTGTAAACCAAATATCAAAGGCATTTCCTATTCATAAAAGTATTCTAAATAGCCATGCATTAGAGTAATTTTGACAAAATTTGAAAACAAAAAATGCATTACACTTAGATCAAGAGGGTTAAGTTTACTCAGTTAATTATGGGACTTACCTATCCATGTCATCGTCTCCAAGTAGTAAGGGTGGGAGGGGCAGAGGAGGCAACGTTGATGTTTTTAGGTGTGGAATAGCAGCTGTTACAGATACTTGAGTCTTCACAGAAACCTGTACAGAGGGCTGAGAATTTGCCTGAGAGAACAGAGTAGATGTCCTTGGATGAGTAGAAGGGGGCAAAGCTGAAGTACTAGAAGCAGGAACCTGACTAAATGCTGGTTGGGGAGGAGGCAGAGGTGGTTGCTGTGGAACAGCTGGTAGTGGAGGCAAAGGTGGCAAAGGAGGTGTCTGAGGTGGAGGGGTAGTAGTTGGTAAAGGAGGTGGAGAAGTAACTGTGGGGAGAGGTGGAGGGATCTCCTTTTCTGATGTCTCTGTCTCTTTGGGAGTAACAATCTCCTCTTTCAATGCTATGGGTTTAGAGTCTCTTGTTCCCTGTGCTTTCAAATCTTTAAGAACAGGATGCTTCTCAGAGTTCTCATCCAACTTTACTTTCCCTGTATCTAAAGAATTTTTGGCCTCTGTGTTTAGATGCGTTACATTCACCAGTTCAGTATCTGGGGCAGATTTTTCCAATTTTATACCTCTGGGTAACTTTTTAGACTCTAAACCTGAATCCTTAGCCTCTAATGAACTGTTCTCTTTCTTAGGCAAAAATATAGGTGAACCCTTGGATTCCTTTCCATCCATTTTTGCTGCAGCAGCAGCAGCTGCTCTTTCCTTCTTTTTCCTACTGAGTTCAGCTCCCAAGCTGGAGTTCAAAGGAAGCCTGACGGGTGAGATACTGGAATGTCGACTGCGTGACCCGGATCTCTTCTTTTTACTATGAGAAGATGAGTGTCTTGAATATGCGGGACTTCTACTTCTTGACTTCATGGATTTCCTAATGGAAAAAGGAAAAGGCAGTTTAAAATGGATAGGTTATAACAATATATAGGAAAATAGATGAGTTAAAGTATGGAGAACTATAACTTTAAAAACTTACTTTGAGTAATTTAGTAATCTTAAAAGTCGAATAGGGGCCGGCCGAGTGGCGCGATGGTTAAGAACCGGCTTGGGACGCCAGAGGGCCCTGTTTTGGATCCCACATATAAGGGCCAGTGACACTGCCCTCCACAGCTAAGATGCTGAACAACAGCTCAACCTGGAGCTGGGCTGCTGTGAGTCGCCAGCGACAGCGTAGGTTGCAGCCCCTGTGGCAGTCGGTTGCCATGGGCTACCGTGTGTAGCCAGCAGCCGGTGTGTGTAGCCAGCAGCTGCAGTGAGCGGCCGTCCAGAAGCCGGCGACTGATCTGCCTCACCCGGGAAGAGCGCAATGATGGTGCCAACTTGGGCCAGTGAAGCAACGTCCTCCACAACTAGATTGAAGAACAAAAGGACAGCAACTTGTCTGTTCCCCTCCCCCCAATTCCCTGGCACTGTTCCCATCCCCCCAATTCCCCAATAAAAAAAATCTTAAAAAAAAAAAAAGTAGATTAGGTATCTAATAATAACAATAACGATAAATCAATATTGGTTCATTAATTGTAACAAATATAACATACTAATGTAAGATGTTAATAATGAGGAAACTGGGTGCCAGGACATATAAGAACTCTGTGCTATCTTCACAATTTTTCTGCAAATCTAAAACTATTCTAAGAAATAAGGTTTATTTAAAAAATATATTAGAACTAAATCTTGCATGACAACATATTTCAATCATATAATACTAAAAAATTATTCAACTGAAGGAAGATAGATTGATATTTTTTCCCATGTTGGAAAATACCCATATTCAATGTTTACTTTTAGAATTTTGGTTTAAATCTCTGATAAACTGAAAACATGATAAAAGAAAGTCAAACTTTATACTAAAGTTAAGTTACACCAATAAGGAAATTAAAAGTAACTAGCATGCTTCACCAAAATCTAAATTTTTAAACTAGAGAGCTATTTACTTGACAGATCCCAGGAAAAGATTTCGTTCCTTGTATCCTGAATTTATAATTAAGCGGTACCTATAATACGCGAACCCCCAAGATATAACAGTTAGGACTTACAAAATAGATGAACTAGAGAAACTATCTTACAAAATAATTTATTAGAAATTCTCAAAACTAGAATGGCTTCTGATGCTTTCAAATAAAAAATGATTTCCAGTAAACTTTTCAGGAACTTGTAAAGCCAGGTATTAGTGAATGTTCAGTTTATTTTCTTCATTATTAAGGAAGGATTGGGAAATAAAATCTTAGAATCTATGTCGCAGATTATTCTACATTGAAACCCAACTCTCATTAATTCTTTTTGAGTTTTAATAAAGCCAAATGTGCTTAGGCTTCAAGGTGAGGGGGAAAAATTAGCACTAAAAATGTGATTGGACAAAACATAATTTGCCCAGTAGTCCAAAACAAGTTGCTTCTATTCCAGATCTCCAATATCTCCCTTTATCTTTAATCATCTGTAAGAGACATCAATCAAAAAGCTTCAAAACAAACAGCATATGTGTAGGGAAAACAGCCATGGTTTTCTTATACCTATACTGCTTTTTGGAAGTTTGCTCTAAAAAGTTAGTTAAAATATAGTCGTTACTGGAATCGAAGTACTCAAAACAATAATAACAACATATACTATATATGAACATCAGGATATAAACTATTGAAAGTAGCTAAGTGGATTTACCAAATATCCACTTATACCCTTAAGAAAATTAACACTTCTCTTGTAAATACCTGGCTGAAACAAGGTTTTCTTTGATTGAATTATAGCTAGAATAAAACTAACATCTCTGTCCCAAGAAAAACTTCTAAAATCCCAAACACTAAGTAATGTCAGAGACCACGCTCTACAAACCATTGTTTTTTAATTTTTTAGCATGACTAAATCTTCCTAAGGAACTCTGCTAAAAACCCTTGAACTTCTGAACAGAAGCCTACTGTTAATAGGACATTTGGATGGCCATATGTCATATACTTATGACATTTTTATGATACAAATGCTTTGAGGTCCAGATCTACTCTTCAAGGAAAAAAAAAGGTGTGTGTGTGTGTGTTGTATGGGGGGGGGGAGGGGGCAACAACAAATAGGTAAATACAGGCAATAATAAAAACTTTGTCTTCGAAAAAACGTATTTTCCCCCTGAATTAAGTTAGTTAGGTTCCATCCATTTGAAATGAAATTACTGCTCTAAGTCATTACTAATTTGGTGAACGTGAAGACCTTGCATTTCTGTCAAAGCATTTTCAGTCTTTTAAAATGATGTTGCTAGTCTAATTTTGTCTATCTCACAAGGAAAAAAAAAGAGAATACCATAGAAGGGATCTGTATGTTCCTCTAGTCTAAGAAATTTTTGTACTTACTGTTTGGAATTCCAATGAATGAGGAAAAATATGTAATGCACACATACAAACATATGATGCTCTCTATAAGCCAACTAAAAGTGTGCATGTGGTTCCAGGATTGTTTTGTAGTCTGTATATTTATGTCCTATCCTATCATAGAATATCTCCAATTCTTTTTTTATTTATTTATCATTTCTCCACTAGTTCCAATTATATGAGTAGAGGAAGAGAGAACTTGAGATATAAATACATAAGGAATCAGTGCAAAGCTGCAGCTCTTATTGAAACTCATGTTAGTGTTTTAGCCTCACTGCACTTCTGTATTCCCAAACCCCACAACAATAAAAATTCTCAGGACAGCCTTAAGTTACTCCCTCAAGAAAACAAATATTCTGAGAATATTTTTTAGGGTTTCTTAAAAAAAATCTAGTTAATGGTATGCATGCTCAATTATTTATAGTGAAATATACTGATGTCAGTAACTTACTTTGAGATGCATCAAAAGATGGATTGATGCAGAGATGGATAAACAAAATATATGACATATATTATAGAATGTATGTACATGTATGGGTCCTCACTACAATTCTTTCAACTTTTCTGTGTTTGAAAAATTGTAATAAAATGGGAGGGGGAAAGACTAAGGAACTTTAGACCCTGACAACTAGGAACTCTGCAGTTTGACCAATTCAAACTACTTTATGAATAATTACAACTTTAAGTCAGCAAAAATTACTCACATTGACATATAAAAGATATGCATGGGTTTTTTCAAATTAGAATACTCTCCCTAGTAAGTTCAACATTTTCCTTACTCATAGATAGAATTTACTGACTGGCTCCAGGTACCAGGCTGTGCTACGCACTTCATATTACTAACTAATTTAATCCTCATAACTCTAGAAGTACTTGCAATTCCCATTTTACACATGAAAAAACTCAGGCATGAGAAATTAAATTATAGGATTCCACTCAGGTGTAACGCCAAAGCCCATGTTCTGCTTTTGTGGACAAGGTGAGTCCACAAAAAGGGAGGCACAGCTCATCATCTAGGAACAAGGACAGTTTTCTGTAGATAATTCACTCCAACAATTAAATTTCAAACTACATGCCTTTCTTGCAAAAATAACACAGTAAAGGCACTATTACCATTTTTTTTTTTTTTTAGAGAAAGATTTTGAAAATTGCCAGGGGTCACAGGGTAAGTCAATGATGATGCTGTAAAGAAAATCAAATTATCCTTGGGATGAATTTCTGCCAGGCTCCACCATCGAAAGGATTGTGGAAATTCAGTCTTATCAGCTGGATTTCTACTAGAAATATCAGTGAAAAGACAGGAGTCTTTTGTTAAGCCATCAAAACATAATTGGGAAATAAATTTAACAGGTTTGTAGACTCAGTGGACAGCACAAATTGGTAGATGACTTAGGCAAATAGCCTCAAGAAAATACAAATGGAAATTTGTAATTTCTTGTATCTTCAATCAGGTCCAATGAGGTCTAAAGCACTAATAATGTGATTTAAAAATATTTAAGACAAAGCAACAGAAATAGCTAGATAAGCTCTGGAAACCAGTATCAACTCTATGCACTCAATAAACAGAAGTCTATGATTTTTCTCACACAGGAGCTTACAGCTAAAGATCGCGCCATTGTTAAGTACCTGCCTTTAGGAGTTTTAAGCATGTTAACTCTCCACTTTTTGAATTCTGGGTTAAAAGGAGACCAGATTAATTTAATTTGAATGACTTGGGGACTTAAACAAAACATGACTAATTGCCAATTCCTCATAACCCACCCTAATAAAGGACTGGTAGACAAATGGCTCACCTGGGGAGTGGACTCCGGCTCAGAGACCGTTTGCTTGTGAAAGGGCTGCTGGACCGCCTTCGACCATAGGGACTAGGTGATCTCCCACTGTAAGAGCCACTCCTTTCATAGCTGGATGACCGTCTCCGGCTATAGGGACTCACAGACCTCTGTCGTCTACTGTAGGGACTGGGTGACCGGGTGCTGGACTGGTAGGCGGAAGGCTCCTTGTAAGGTGGGCTAATTGACTGCCTTCTTGAGGTACTTCCAGGACTTTTCTTGTAGGAGTCATAATTGCTGGAGGTATGAGATCTTGGGGGACTAAGGTCATAATCTTGGCCATAAGAAGCTCCTGAGGGGCTATCATCTTGCTTGGGGCTGTCAGACCATTTCCTGTGGGGACTCCTGGATCTCCGTTTTGGGCTGTCCACTGTTTTGTAACTTTTGGGTGTTTCCCTTTTCCGATGACTTTTACTCCGGTCTTTGTGCCCAGATTTCAACTCCCGTTCTTTCCGGGCTTTCTCCTTGTGGAGTTTGGATGACCTGGATTCCTTGTTGCTACTGCTTTTGGAGATCTGTGCCTTCCCATAGTCATCGTTCTCCTCAGTTGAACGCTTTGAACTTCCTGATATCCGGTCCTTCATCGATCCCGACTTGCTGGAAACTTCCTGGTTTTTTTCTTTTTCTGTCTGTTTAGTTTTTAGTAAGTCCCGGGAACGTCTGTGCTGGTGGTGACGATGTTTGTGCAGGCGGTCACTCCGATCAGTTCCTCGACGTTCCTCATTCTCCCTCCTGTCTAGTTTGAAGGCCATGTCGTCAGAGAAGGTATCTGAATCAGAGCTGATGTCATCATACTCCACCAAAGGTTTGATAACTGTACCCACAGGTGCTGCTTCGGAGGTCACCAACCCCATGTCTTTGGAGTGCTTGGACTTGTGCCGCTTGTGCTTCGACACCAAGCGATGACGCTCTCTGCTGTTGGAGCTGCCACCTCCCGACGACGGCTGCAAAGTTCCAGAAGCTCCTCCACTCCCGTCCTTCTTGCCCCCATGTCTCTCTGGATTGGGCATTCCCTTTCCCCTGGCCTCAAAAAGGGGAAAAAGTTCCCCAGCACTCCAAAAAGTAACCCCCACCCTCCCCCCCAACCCCAACCCCACGCCTACCAAAGCGCCCCTAGAGGGGGGTGGGGAGGGAAGGGACGGTAGCGCAGGCTCCTCCTCCCTCCCGACTTCTCAGCACCCTCCTACATGAGGTAGGGGGTGAAGGAGCCAGGGAAGAAATTAGAGTTCCTCAGCAGTAGAGTTGCGAGACAACGGACAGCTGCTCAAGTCTGTTTGCCCTCCTCCCCCCGCGGAGCCAATCTTCAGGCCCGGAGGCCGGGAAGGTCGAGGAAGTAGGAAGCCGACGGCCCGGGGCTGTGGGGCCGACTCCGGGTCTGGGGCCCGGTGAGGACTGCGCCGGCCCTTCCCCTACCCGGTAGCCCGGCTCGGGGCGGCTTCCGGTCGCTGGGGTCCCGCGGCTTTGGTGCCTCACGTCCCCTTTGTCCCTCGCTTCTGAAGGAGCCCCTTTTCTTGCCTCCGGCCTCACCTCAATACCTCACACACTCACTCGTTCCCTCACAGACTCACAGTCACACACTAGGTTAAACCGAAACGGTACTTGAGGGAGGGGGGAGGGGACAATCCCAAAAACTCTCGCGAGAACTCACTGAGCTCGCGGTATTTCCTGCTGCCTTTCCACCTCTCACTGCTTTATCAAACAACGCGAGAACATGTCCCAAGCACAAAACGCGATCTGTCATACTCTCGCGATAGAGTCCTCGCTCTCAATTTGATCAAAGCTTTATTGAAACGGAGCAAGAAGCTTTTTTTTTAAATCCAAAACTTTATTGGTAACTCATTGAACAAATATTCTCAGGCTCTGGCGGAAACTAATTTTTGCATACTTTATAACTACCAGGATGAAAATCCTGTTGTGTTGTCAACAGAACAAAGGGCGAATGTGCGCGCATTTCAACTCAATTCCCTAAGTATTAACAATGCTTATTATTTACATAGAGTATAATACGTGCATTATCTCTAATTCTCTTACTACCTCCAAAACATGATACCCTCATTCCTGTTTTACAAGTAAGTTAACCCAGACTCAGAGTAGTTAAATAACTTACCCAGGGTAACAAAGCTAGTCCAGCAAGTGCGAAACACGAGATTCAAATTCCTGTCTGACAAAAGCAGAAGCTCTCCCATTGTGCGGCACTCTCTCCAGTCTACTTAACAATCTAAGAACCTGAAAGTTCATCACCTCTTGGGATCACGTATGGCTCTCCTGGAATCATTTATCTTTTTATCTTCACACAGAAAATTAGAATTTTGAACAAGAAAAGCATAATATTCGTGACCAAGAAAAAATAGTATCTTACACTGCCCCTCATTTTTTACTTTGCAGAACTCCTTCCCAATATGTTAACTCATTCCATCTACACAACTATCTTCTGAAATAGGGTAGTTTTGTGAGGAAACTAAGGCTCAGAGAAGTGAAGTGACTTGTCTAAGCATCTTTATTCTATTCTTCAACACATTTATATGTGAGATTTTAAGGCCCTTGTCTGTGTAATATTACCTACCCAAGGCCCTAAAGGTATATCCTATACCCTATATAGGATATAGATAATATATTCATACCACAAGATATAAGGTAATGTCATAAGAATGATACAGAGCACTGAGGAGGTTCAAAATGAGGTTGGGAGTGTTAAGAGAAAGCTTTATAAGAGGGCATTTCAGTTGTCCAGGAAGAGTAAATAGGACTTGTATATGCAAAGATGGGAAGATCAACCAGTAAATTGGGACTCAGAAAACACTCTGAGTGAAGGTAGAAGAATCCATTCTCAAAATCACTCCCTGAAAATGTTCCTGTTGCTTTTGGTCACATGGGTACTAAAAAAAGTTTTTTACTTGAATGTTTGAGTCCATAAATTTTGAATACAAATGAAAAAGACTGAACTTTTCATGTCAACTTTTTAATCATCTATGGAAATAGTAAAATTAATGCTATCAAGAAAAAGGAAATAAAGGATAGAATTAAGTACTGAAACTCAGGTGTGTTATCTCCCCATCATTGCTGCAAGAGGGCCTGGATATAAAGGTCCCCCCAAGTGTTTGACATGATGGCAGATGGCATGAGACTAAATAGGCCAATTAGGTGTGACTGGCCCACCTTATGAAACATTGACTGAGTTCACCAAAATTACTCTGATTTTTTTTTCTAACTTTTAAGTGAGATCAAGTTTTTGACCCAGATACACCCATACTCATAGTAAAATGGAAAAGTGGAAGGAATGATGGTGATGTGTCAAATAAAATCTTGAAAAAGAAAATCATTGTCCAAATTAAACAGCATTATTTATATTTATAATGATTAATTACGTTTGATGCCTATTGAAGCAGACTAGAGACCCCTAATGAGTAAATGAAGCTTTTTACTGAATTTTTATAATCGCTTATGTTTCTATAGCACTTTTTAATTTTCTACAACACTCTTCTAAGTCTGTCTTGAATATCAGCTGAACAAGTAAATAACCTGGCGAGGTGGCCAGGATGGGTGTTATATGCATCTACTAAAGGATGAAACAGACTCAGAAGGAATTGGAGCGTATTTACACTAAGTGTAGTTAGTGCCAGGAGGAGGGACAGCTCTTTCTTTAATCCTAAGCCAGTACTCTATTGCACTACACTTTCTCTTTTTGGTGGATAAAATTCTACTCTAATGTAATTATATCTCAATACAGCTGGGAAAAAAATATCTATTCTAGGAAATTTCAGATTCTGTTTAAATTTTAAAATACAAAATATACTCTAAACTACACAGATTGGCCCAACAAGAGGTGAGAATAGTGCTTTTGTATAATAAGTGTTGCTTCACTCTACAGAAAAACTTTGAACTCAGAAATTCCAAAACTGCTTTATTTGCATGACCTCCCAGGGCAGGGAGTGAGGACAACTGTATGAACCCCAAGATGATCAGTCAGGTGATGACTACACTTTCCCTGTAAATCCCCACAGCAGGTCATAAAGCTTCTCTTTAGGCCGTACACAAGAGAACATATTTAATTAAAGTTACAATAACTTCTTATCCCCGCACAGACCAATTTGTTAGTTTAGATTTTAGGTTTAAAGAGTCTAGTCCCCCTCAAAGCTTAGTCATTTAAAATGTACCCATTGTCCCCTTCTTGCCATATAGGAAGATTGTTTCTATGTGCACCTTTTATGCTTTTCTTATTTAATGATATCTCTCTTTTGCTTCTTGAGTACAAATTTTACAACGTCATCTCATTTGCATTTTCAGATGAGAAATAATTTCTGTGACCAAAATTTGGTAAAGTTTACTCTATTTTCAAGCTTTATAAGGCTTAATATGTCCTAGCTACATTTGTACAGACATTATTGTTTATCTGTATAGAGAGTTTTCATGAGGAAGTGTAGCTGTGTATCTAATGTTGATACTTTGGGCATAATAATAAATCGAAAAAAAATTTTTGAGTACCTATGGTTATAGTAGCCAACCATATTTTCAGAAATTTAAATCAGATGAGCCCATCAAGGTTGGGGCTGCGTTTTCATGTTTATATTACCAGCTCCTAATACACAAGTCTTAGGACTCCATTGATGCTTGTTGAATGAAGAGCACTTTGACAACAGAAAAGGAAATAATTTTAAATATGAATTATTTTTGAAAATTCTCACTTCGATAAATGCTCTCTGTACTTCAATTTTAAGGTTGTTCGATTCACATTATATAATATTTGGTACATACTTTTATATTAAAAGATATTTGTTGATTTTCTGAAATTCAAATTTAACTGTGTTTTGTTATTTTATCTGGGAACCCTATCTATTTATCCCAACAATATGCATTGAGTCTCTGACTTGTGTCAGGAGCTGGGCTAGGCAATGTCACAAGCCAGTAGTGAAAGAAACAGACCCAGTGCAAGCCCTCCTGGAGTTGACAGTCTAGGAGGGAAGACAGGCATTGAACAAATCATTATGGACTTAATTTTGATGGTGAAAGTGTTATTAAAGAGATAACATAACAGGGGACCTGATTAAGTCAGGGGTTAGAGAAGGCTTGCTTTTCTAGTCTAGAGGAAGAGACATTTCAATTGAAATCTGAGTAAGAGAGCCTTAATGAGGTGAAGAGAGTGAGCAGAGGAAGGCCTCCAAGGAGTGTAGGAATTTTCCGCATATAAAAGGCCAGTGTGGCTGGGGGTTGGGAAGGGGAGAAGTGCTGGGTCTCGCAAGGCTTTGCAGGTCCAGTAAAAGATTTGCCTAACTAGGCCCAGGTACAGTGCTAGATAGTGGGAACTCAAAAATGAGGGGCAATTCCTGCTCCATGAAACTCACTGTATAGTGCCTCAAAGAAATGACGTAATAGGAATAGAAAAGCAATAAATCTGAATTCTACTTTCAAGGAGCATGGTTATATATAACTTTGTGGTGACAAACATGTTCCCAGACATTCCCAAAGATTTGGTCTCAATCAATTTACACTGCTGTGCCTGCTCACCTGAACTGTAGTTATCTGCTGGAATGGCTTTAGAATGTTTAAATAGCATTTTTGAAATGTGTGTTAAGTCTGAGATGTGAGAACAAATCCATTGCTTAATATCCTTGCCACAAACTAGGTAAAATCCCACTTTTCACTGGTTATTTTCAAGGATGTGTATGGAAAAAGAACTTAAAAAAAATAATAACCTTAACTATGTTAAGAACTTTTACCCAGTGCTGGCTAGCACTGTTGTATTTTAGCCTGGTTCTTCAGTTCCAGGGGCCATGAACTCAGCGCTACTCCAAATTTCTCTGTGAGGACTTACTGATACAAGAGATATGACTACACATTCTTTGTGACTTGTGGCGTAGAGTACAAGCTAAACTGCTTGTTTTCACTACAATTACAAAAAGGGACAAAATCAATTCTTAACACCTTTGTGATCCTAAGTATAATTAATAACATTTTATGCTAGAAGGCTGAAAACAAGTTTACCTTAATCCAGAATCTCCCAGATCTTCAAAAATATTGTAATTGCTTAAAAAATACTTCTGAAATAAAAAAAAGGAAATGGGAATTAAGTGTACTGGACTGGCGTGGAACGTCATGTTACAAGAGGCCAATATCTTTTTTATGGCATAATTACTCCATCTAGTATCTGAAGAAAGCATATTATTTTTAATAAAAATATTTCTAACACCAATATTCTTCGAAAGGGTAGTCTTTCAGTAAGAAAGCCGGGGATTTTAATTTGCGAACTGCTTAAATGCCAAAATGAAATGCCGGTTTCATAAGAGGAACCGATCACTAGCAACAGGGAAGCAACCATACCTAGCTGCAGTAAGCCTAAGACAACGGAAAGCTTAAGATAAAGCTAGGTTGGGCGACTCTCGCGAGAAGTACCGCATTAACCATTTTTCGCGATAGTTTGGTGCCCAGCCCTTTTCCTCTCTCGCAGGATCACGGTTAATCTCGCGATTTTTGGGAAGTTCCGTTGGGGAAGATGGCGGCGGCCTCGAGCACCCTTCTCTTCTTGCCGCCAGGGACTTCAGACTGAGCCTTCCCGGGAAGAGTGGGGGCTGCTGGTGCCCCGCGTCCCGGGAGCCCGAACCAGCTTGATTCCGCCGTTAGTGGTGGGGACGGGCTTATCCTCTTGTGTAGGACTCAGGCCTTCCCCGTCAGGATGAAGGCTCAGGGGGAAACCGAGGGTGAGTGACTGAAGGGAAAAGCAGGGGGCGGGATACAGCTGGGGGGAGCCAATCTGTGAGAGGAGCTGGGGGTCCGATGCATTCGCCGGGGCCATTCTCCCGAGGGCGCAAAGTCCCGGAGGCGGGATTTGTGTGAGTTTCAGATTCTGACTGTGCTTTCCCTGGTAATCCAGAGCTCCGACTTTGGGGTGATGGGGGCTCCCAACTTCTGTAAAGGTTTCCTGCTTTGCTAGGGGCAATCAGTTGGGCCTCAGGGCATTTTTATCCTAAAGTTATGGGAGACCAGGCGAGTGCATCTAAAACCTGCTTACAGCTCGTTCCAGAAGAGACGTCTGAATAATGACAATAATACAGAGTTGTTTGTTAAAGGACTGGAGGATGTTTTGGCATGAATGGAATGATTGATTAGGTCCTTGTGATATTAAAAGCCAGCAGTTCCCTAGAATGTCACAGTGTTTCCGGTCTTGTGCTATTGTATGCATTTTTAAAAAGGCGTTGAATTTCATTCTTTCAATGGCTGGACTAACGCAGAACTGCTGAAAAGTAACTTTTTTTATGGAACCTTACTTAATTCTCTAAAGTTCTACACTCCAGTTTAAATGTTTCTTTAGCATTTTGGACGTAGTTGTATTAATACAGCGCACTGTATTATTTTTTACTTGTCTTTTCCACTTTACTCTGAGCTTTGTAGAACAGGGACCTTGCCTTATTGTATAGTCTGGCACATAAGTAGTTGCTTAAAATAATGTTTGATTTGAACATACATGTAAAGATATTTATCAGGCTTCTCAAGAAAAGAATGGGGGATGTGTTTTGAAAGAAAGGAAGAAGAAAGGCTTACTCCTTGGGTGCAGAGTAATGACAAGTGTAAAATGGAAACTCGATGAGGCAGGAATTTTGTCTAGATTGCTCACTGCTGTATCCCTAGCATGTAAAATAGTGATTGAATGAATGAGTCTTGAAAATGTAAATAGCCAGAAATGTGTCCAGAACTATAAACTGGCTGAAACATCTCAAAAACCAGTCTTTCAGAAGATAAAGGCATTGGAGGAAGGAATTTGAATCTTGATTTAGAAGATGTCACCACCTCAACTCTGATTGCTAAAATTCTACTGGTCTTTCAGTGACAACTTTTCTGTAACATCCCGGCAATTAACTTTTTCTCCTTTGAATTTCAATTAGTAATGTGTCTCTGTTTTTAAGAGCATATCTCATTTACTTTGTGTGATGGTGATTTCTACATTAACTTATACAGACTCCTTCACAGACGTCATTTGAGGCATATTGTGTGTTTTTGCATTGCTGGTAGTCTCTAGCACTGGTCCTTGCTTGTTCTAAGCAGTACAAGAATTAGAGGAGGGTTTAAGGGCATAGGAGGTTCGTTTACACAGTTCAGGAGCCAGTCTTTTCTACTTTTCTCTTATCTCTGCTGGAAACTTATCCTTTAGATATTTACATCTTCCCTGTCCATATAGTTTTAGTTTGAATTCAACTAGGAGAAATCTGAATGACAAAGCATGTTTTCTTGATAACACTTATAAATTGATCTCTTAAAATTATGTAAAAAATTAAAATCTGTATTTTCACATTGAAAGCCAATTAACCATAGTAAGGCCGTGTTCAAATGTGTGCTCTACATATATCATGCAAGGGATTTCATGCATATCATGAAATGATTTTGTCACTAAATTGTAGTCTTGATCCTGAACAGGATTAGAGATTTTTTTTGGTTCCCATTAAAAGTTTGAATAGAAACCAGCCCTAGTCTATGGTGTTCATTAGTTTAGACCCATAATTTGTGTGTCTTCTTGTCATTAAAAATAAGTTCTTTGTATGTTTCCAAGTAAATGATACTGAAAAATATTTTAACCGAGTTCTTACTAGGATGATGTATGGGGGTTTCATTTGCAAGAAAAACTGGAAGTTCTTGAAAGAGTTTCTAACGATGTCTTCTGATTTATATTGCAGAGTCAGAAAAGCTGAGTAAGATGAGTTCTCTCTTGGAACGGCTCCATGCAAAGTTTAACCAAAATAGACCTTGGAGTGAAACCTTTAAGCTTGTGCGTCAAGTCATGGTGAGGATTGTGGTGTGTGCTTAGATAATTATTTAATAAGCTCAGCTCCCTGTGTAGATTTTTCCAAACTAGTTGTTATAGTGTGTCTTCAGTTTTGTTTATCATAAAGTTGATAGCCACATGTACTCAGGTGTTTTCAGAGTCTACTTAAGAAGGAGATACATTTATAAAATTGTGTTAATCATGAGTTATAATGCACTGGTGTACTTTATGCAAAGATGCTAAGAGATACACCAATAAGAGACACACATGATAGACTGGTATAGAGACATTTATTGTTCACATCTTGTCAAGTTCCTTGATACTAATGTGATTGTACTTACATTGCATCTATTTTTGGAGTAGAGTTTGTAGTTCATTCTGAATTAGTTTCACCTGTTCACTCTCTCAGTCTTTCTCCACAATACTACTCCTTCCTGAGTCATTCAACAGTATGGCGAGCCCTTAGTTTAAGTGGAAGACGGGGTTGGGCATGGCTGGATGTTAAAAGTTCATCTATATGATTCCAGTGATGGTCAAGTGATGTAGGAAAACTTTACTTCTACTTACCTGGGCAATAGTTATATGGGTGTGTTTACTTTGTGAGAATTCATGGATCTCTTCATTTCAGATTTGTATACTTTTCTGTATATATGCTATACTTCAATGGAAGTACCCCCTCCTACCCACCAAATCTTACTTTGGGTTCAGAGTAAGATCAGTTTAGTAGGTTTATTAGTGTTTAAAATGATCATATCAGTATAGTACTAGCAAAATAACTAAATTTGCTGTCAAAATACCTGTATTTTAGGCTTGACGCCAGTGCTTACTACTTATGTTACCTAGGACAAATTATTTAATGTCTCTAAGTTTCAGTTTTTTCATCTGGAAAGTAAAGGCACAGAATACCGATTTGCTTTTCCACATCCATTAAGTCCTTACTTAATGTTGATAGATTCTTGGAAACTGAAACTTTAAGCAAAATGAAGCATAATGAAATCAATATTACCATAAGCTAATTGATATACACAAGAGTTAAGTTCCTATGGCACATTTCTGGTCACAAAAACATCACCAAGCTTCTAAATAAAAACCCAAAACACTTCTAATATTAAACATTGAAATAAATGTGAGCATACATACATTTAAGAAATATTAATAAAAGTAAGTAAGATTATTATGTTCCATCCTGCTTATTCCCAGTTCAGGGTATTGGGTGGCCAGAGCCTATACTGGAAGCTTAAGACGAAATGTGGGAACCCATCCTGGACAGGACACCATTCCACTGCAGTGTGTACTCACACACATACACACACTCACACTTATATTTACTCATACTGGGACAATTTGGACATGGCAATTAACTTAACATGCATATCTTTGAGACATGGGAGAAAACTGGAGTACCCAGAGAAAGCCTACACAGACATGAGAATGTACAAACTCCACACAGACAGTGCCTGGCCAGGAATCGATTTTTGTTTTCTCATCAGCGTGTTTTCTCATGAGATGAAGTTATTTGAGTACCTGGTATAATTCTGTTGTAAGGATCAAATCAGATAATGGATATCAAACTGTCATGTTGCTAAAAGATTTCTGTAACTGTAAATTCTACTAATGTATATGTATCTTCTGGCTTAGGATTATGTACATAAAAGGTATTAAAGTCTTAAATAAAAGAATGGCAATTTTTCCAGTCTGGGAATTCAGAGGTTGTCATTTTTATACCACAAGGCAGCCATATTCTAATTTGAAATATGTTCTATAAAGGATATTGTCATTAGAGAGAAATCATGAGGTAAAGGAATTTCAGGTGGCTACTTAGACCCTCTCTTGAGGTACCAGTGTCTGTCTTTGGACACCATAACATCCATTGTCTACTCACTTTTGGAGATTCAAAAACTTAATTTTATTGGTATATAAAGACTTTGAAGAGTTTTCAACAACTGATACACTAACAAAATCTCAGATTAACATGTAAATCAGAATTCCAGTTTGTTAATTTACAACACAGGGTTTATCTTTCCAGTTACCAAAATACTGGTATCCATTGTCCAGAGCATCCCCTTGTCTATTCAAGGTAGAAAGGAAGTCAGATTATTGATTAATCAGATGTTTGTTTTGTGAAGGTGGAATTAGAGCAAAGAGAGATGGATTTAGGGCATGGGAAAGCCTGAAAATCTATCCTGTATCATAAAACTGTTCACATTTCTGGGAACTAGAATATTGTGCAGAGAAAAAACTTCTTCTCTGGGTAGGGTTAGAAAAACTATGCTAAAATTTTTGCTCTTTGGGAGTCCCTTTTCTAGGCTACATATTCTTTTTTTTTTTAAGGTTTTATTGGGGAATTGGGGAAGGGGAATAGTGTTGAGGAATTGGGGAAGAGGAACAGCCAAGTTGTTGTCTTTCAGTCTTAGTTGTGGAGGGTGCAGCCAGCTCAGCTCCAAGTCCAGTCGCCATCCAACCACCCATTGGCAGCTCAGAGCAGCTCAGCTCAAGGTGCCATGTTCAGTCTTAATTGCGGGTGGGCATAGCCCACCACCCCATGCGGGAGTCCAACTGGAAAACTTGTTAAAAGTACATGCTTTCACCAGCTGAGCCATCCTGCCAACTGTTGGCAGCTCAGCAGCAGCTCAGCTCAGGCGCAGCTGACTGGCCCATGTGGGAATCGAACTGATAACCCTGTTGCTCAGACCTCATGCTTTTAACCAACTGAGCCACTCAGCCAGCCCCATATTGTATTTCTTAGAGTCAATCTAATTTGACTGCAGTCTGGTTGTATTTCTTAGATTACATGCAAATCACGTGGTCAGATTTGGGAACTGCCAAATCTTGTGAGCCACCTCATTTAACTGAGTAAATCTTATGATGTAGTTACTTCAATAGGAGGCTGATCTCATTTATTACATTTTGATTCTTCCTAATTTTTCCCTGAAGGTTATATATAGTGAAAAAGTTTATGAAAAGAGATAGTACACTCCAAAGAATTAGGAGCAGGCCGAGCACAAAGAAAAAGCGGCTCAAAGCCCTGGTTATATTATTTTAGATCTGTGAATAACTTTTTCTATCTTAATGTATATGGATATGGATGTATCCATGTACTATGTGAATTTTTCTTCCTTTAGCTGGATGGACAGAGTAACAGTTGATTCTATAGACCAGCGGTTCTCAACCTGTGGGTCGCGACCCCTTTGGGGGTCGAA
>NW_017731390.1:4270112-4275484 GCF_001890085.2 Hipposideros armiger | reverse complement strand
AGCCCATGGCAACCCACTGCAGCAGGGGCTGCAACCTACGCCGTCGCCAGCGACTCAGGGCAGCCCAGCTCCAGGTTGTGCTGTTGTTCAGCATCTTAACTGTAGAGGGCAGTATTACTGGCCCGCATATGTGGGATCCAAACCGGGGCCCTCTGGCATCCCAAGCCAGCTCTTAACCAACGGGCCACTTGGCCAGCCCCCTCATGCTTAAATTTAAAAACAGAATTAACTTTCTGGGAATTTGAGAAAGTCATTACATCAATTTTGTTTTAAATATAGTGACGTTCTCAGATACCACATGGAGATGTCTTAGAAAGGGTGATAATATTGAGGAACTAAGTTTTACACTCAGCTATCTCAATGATCAGTTTAATGTGCTTATAGCGAAATGCACCAAATTTGAACCAGCTTTAAAAAAATTGCAGGGTCGGCTGAGTGGCTCAGTTGGTTAAGAGCTCGCTCAAAGGTTTGAACTCTGAGCAACAGTGGTTTGAGTCCAGCCCGAGCTGAGCTGCCGTTAAGCTGCCAACAGGTGGCAGGATGGCTCAGCTAAAAAAAAAATTGCAAAGCAACATAAAAAATAACCTTTTCATGATTTCATTGAATCTAGCAAGGAGTATTGCCACCTTTGTCTAGAAGGGTGGACATTGGCTTAGTCCATCAAGCCAATATTTCTGGTTCTAATCTGGAGTAGAGACTGTACCAATTTATGAGCTAGTGGTGTTCATTACAAAAGATAATTTGTAAGCATGTTTGGAAGTGGGAACCTCAAAAGGAATGTTAGCCTTTATACTTTGTATTTTTAGTCACTTTGTATAGATAGTAATTTTAAGGTAGGGCATATGTTTTGCTGCTGCTCTAGTTTCTTTTTACTATCTTCATGGCACTTCCAATAGTAAATATTCATTCAATAAATACCTGACCAAGTATCTGACATTGTCAGGGCAATTTACCTTTCAAGAGACATTTTTTTTTTTAATTTGAAAAAAAAAATAGAGTTAGAATTGTTGAGTTGTGCTGGATTCTGAAGCCTGGCCACAAAAGCTCATTTGACTAAGAATCCAAGCCTGAATATTGGGTTTTAGGAATTCAGGGGTCATGGTAGTATTAGTTTCCTTTTCCTGGGGTTGATCTCGTCATAGGAACATTAAGGAATATATGGTTTGCCTCCACAGGACCCATCCCTTTTTCTAGGTCTCCCATCTCTCCCAGTGTTAATTTTCCCTGTCTGCTCCTAAGCTGCCATATACGCACAAGTGTTCCATCTTCTTAATTTACTTACTTCCATTTCCTCTCCAATCAAGTTTTTTCCCCCGCTCATGACATCTGATCATCTCATTTACTACATATTAAGAGAAAAAGGAAGCGATTTACTTAAACTAAGTCTTATTACTTAGGAATGAATCATTATATAAATTATCAGGTATTCTTGATTTTTATACCTTCTCCAGAAAAATGGGCAGAGAAAGGAAAACACCTCTTTTTTTTTTTTCCTACTTTTGATTGATTCTAGAAAACTTTGGGGGGATAAGAGTAAAGCAAAATATCAAAATTAGTTTTAGGGCTGGCCGAGTGGCTCAGTTGGTTAAGAGCTCACTCAAGAGTGTGAGCTCTGAGCAACAGGGTCGCCGGTTTGATTCCTGGCCCGAGCTGAGCTGCCGCTGAGCTGCCAACAGGTGGCAGGATGGCTCAGCTTAAAAAATAAATAAATAAAATTAAATTAAGTTTGTTTTTATTTTAAAAGATTTTTATTGGGGAATTGGGGGGATGGGAACAGCGCTGGGGATTTGGGGGAAGGGGAACAGACAAGTTGCTGTTGTTTTGTTCTTCAGCCTTGTTGTGGAGGATGTTGCTTCACTGGCCCAAGTTGGCACCATCATTGCGCTCTTCCNATTCATAACAGTAGCAAAATTACAGTTATAGAGTAGCAACAAAAATAATTTTATGGTTGGGGGTCACCACAACATGAGGAACTGTATTAAGGGGTCGCAGCATTAGGAAGGTTGAGAACCGCTGCGTATAGACTATCGAGTATATAGAGAATGTACAAGTAGAGTATACAGACTATAGTATATAGTCTGTAGACTATACTGAAATAATATTGGATAATGCATATGTTTATCTGAAATAAACACTGTTGGCTTGGTTAATTTTTATCTCAAATGTTTTCCCACTTAATACAGGAGAAGAGAGTTGTGATGAGTTCTGGAGGGCACCAACATTTGGTCAGCTGTTTGGAAACATTGCAGAAAGCTCTCAAAGGTTTGTAAACATCTTTGAAATATGCTGATTTCTTAAAACCCCCAGTTTAAGACAGACTATTTTATACTTAAACTAGAAATATAAATTGAGATTGGTCAACTTCCTATGCTAGCTGTTGCTCCTGCTTTCATTATGGAATTGAGCTCTTATCTGAACTTGTGAAACATTTATTTTTGATCCTATTTTGGAGGCAGGTAGAGATGCAAAAGATAATTGATGAAAGGTAACTATAAGATAGCAGCGGAAAGTTCTTTTTTTTTTTCCCCTTTTATGTTTTCTTCAAATTAATTATCAATAAGAAGATGGACATTTTAATGCTAAAGGATTTTTACTGTGTTTATGGATAATGTTTTCAGGAAAGCAAGCATAAAATTGAAATCGTCAGCTTGATCATTCATGCTTATAATTACCTCTTCTGTTTATTTTGGGGAGGAAATCTAAGTAAAATCAGATTTTACTCTGATCCACCACAAATGAATTGTGGTAAAATATACATAACATAAAATTTACCATTTTTAAAAATTTTTTAAATGTACTGTTCAATGGTATTAAGTACATTCACATTGTGTAAACATCATCACCATCCATCTCCAGAATTTTTTCATCTTCCCAGATTGAAACTGTACCCATTAAACAATAATTTCTCCTTTCCCCTCGCCCCAACATCTGGCAACAACCATTCTACTTTCTGTCTGTAAGAATTTGACTACTCTAGGTGTCTCATATACATGGAATTATAGCATTTGACCTTTTGTGACTGGCTCGTTTCACTTAGCATAATGTCTTCAAGGTTCATCCATTTTGTAGCATGTATCAGAATTTCTTTTATAAGAAAGCTGAATTAAAAAAAAAAAAAGAAAGCGGAATAATATTTTATCGTATGTACATCCCACATTTTGTTTATTCATCCATTCGTGGATATTTGGGTTGTTTCCATCTTTTGGCTAGTGCCAATAATGCCACTATGAACATTGAGTATTTGTTTTTATGTTGGTTTTGATTTAATTCTTATTCAAGCATTAGTATATAACTGTCTTCTTGAAAAACAGGGAGGAGAAAGGTCCAGTAATTTTTTCAAATCTTTTTTTTGACCCTTATTACTACCTAGGCCACAGCTATGCCTTACCAATGAACTTTGTCCAAATTATAAGCATTCAAACTATTGAATGTATTTGTGACTTTGAGAGGATGGATATACTCCTTAGGATGTTTCTATCTTTGAAGAATACAATTTATTTGGAGCTTCCTTTGTGATTTCCTTTTCTCACCCTTTCATAGTAACATCTTTACCAGCAATGACTGACCGTTTGGAGTCTATAGCAAGACAGAATGGGTAAGTAGTCTATCTGTAGGCAGAAATGTTTAACTTAGTGTTGACTTTGGGTGGTTTTAATTATGTGTCTTCTATTAATTTTTGTTTTGATTTGTTCCTGCTAGACTGGGGTCTCACCTCAGTGCCAGTGGCACTGAATGTTACATCACGTCAGATATGTTCTATGTGGAAGTGCAGTTAGATCCTGCAGGACAGCTTTGTGATGTAAAAGTGGCTCACCATGGGGAGAATCCTGTGGTATGTGTTGTCCATATTTCGCTGGAATCTGTGGGGTTTACTTAAGGACATTACTTTTTAAATGAATGTTGGGGTTTGAAAAAGCTTGGGTGTAGGATTTTCATGAGCCAATGTAGCGGTGATGTGATGGGCTACAACATCAGTAGCTATAGAATGGAATTTAGAATAACATGAGTCCATCTCCAACATCATCCAAAGGCTTTGATAAGTGGAAACACCAGAGGAACCCTTTCCATTCAGTAAATATGAGCTGCAGTTCAACAATAGGTACTGACGATACAGAAATCAATAACTTAAAAGTTCCTCTCCTCAAAGAAATTATAACTAAGAAGGCCAGACAGTCTTGTAGATAGCTGATGTCTCAAAAATCCTGTAAAAGAGATGAATGTAAAATGTGTGTAGCCAGACAGTTGTATATGGATTCCAAGGATGGCATTAAAGAGAGATCCTAATGTTTAGACAAACTATTGAAAGTTGATTCCTTTTATAAACAATTTCATATATTTTGATCTTTAATTTCCTGCCCCAACCCCATGGTTTACCAAGTAGGAAGAAAATGCTTTTTGTTATCTTAATATAAGGACCTTCTATAGTTTCAATGTTTTTGTTATGAAGCACGTGCTGTTAATAAAGAGAAAAATTTTTGATGCCTTTTAAGGTCTTAAAGTAGTTTAAAGTTTTAACATGATTTCTTTAATTTCAGAGCTGTCCAGAACTTGTACAGCAGCTAAGGTAAGCAAATGACATTTATATTCCCGATATCGTCTGACAGTGCTGTTTTTTAAAGCTAGGTTTTGAGGCCAGTCAGAAGTTACTCTCCTGAGGAACAATTTATTTTCTTGGGTCAAGATTTTTCACAGTCTGTACTTGTTCACTTTCAGAATTGACTTAGCTTGATTTCTTACCCTGCTCAGTCTAGCTCAAAGTTTCTTAACCTTGGCAGTATTGACAATTTGGATTGGAAAATTCCTTGCTCTAGGGGGCTGCCTTGGGCATTGTAGGATGTTTAACAGCATCCCTGGACCCTCTGCATTAGTTGCTAGTAGTATCTCCTGAGTTGTGACAATCAAAAATATATCCAGATTTTGTCAAATGTTCCCTGGAGGGCAAAATCACTCATGGTTGAGAACTGCTGACGTAACCTTTGGAATTCTGTGTGCAACAGAAATAAATAGAGCCTTGGGCCAGCCGAGTGGCACGTTGGTTAAGAGTTGGTTTGGGATGCCAGCTCTGAGCAGCAGGGCTCCGGTTTGGATCCCACATGTGGGCCAGCAATGCTGCGCCTTCTACAGCTAAGATGGTGAACAACAGCTTGACCTGGAGCTGGGCTGCCGTGAGTCGCCGGCAACAGCATAAGCTGCAGTGGGGCTGGCTGACAGCGAGGGTGAGCTACTGTGAGCCGCCGTAAGCGGCCGTCTAATGGCCGGCGAGCGACTGCCTCAGCCGGGAAGAGCGCAATGATAATACCAACATGGGCCAGTGAAGCAACGTCCTCCACAACTAGACTGAAGAACAAAAGGACAGCAACTTGTCTGTTCCC